>NC_069503.1:190527868-190685368 GCF_027579735.1 Bombina bombina | reverse complement strand
AGTGTTAGAAGCGGCTTATATCCCCCTCCTGGGACTCCCTTTCACGGGAGCTTGTACACACACGAGTAACTTGATTTCATCTGTTAAGCCCTCCTACTTCTCTGATGTCACTGGACAGCGTGTAAAGAACTCCGGTGTAACACCAAACTGACTTGTATTCTAGGAGCACTGCTCAGTGGGAGATAAATAAAAGAAAAAAACCTCTTTTCCTCTCAAGGGGCCATCTCCCATTAGGGTGCCAAAGCAGGCAAAAACCGAATCTAGTACAGTCCCGGTATATGTTCAAACCTACATCCAAGTGAATTTACACTTGATCACCATACTCTGTATTAACGGCTCATAAGAATCCAGTGCATTTAGGGTATTGCATTTAAAAGATGTCCAGACTCAATCTGTATTGCAGCATGATACAAAAAGCCTTTTTGCCAACAGCATATGTGTTTCACCCCTAAGGAAGACTCGCACTGGGACTTCGTCAGGGCTGTAATCTACAAGACTGAAAACAGCATTTTTAAACCTTAATTGGCCCAGCCTACTTTGTGCAGTTTTACCTGTTGCTCTTAAAGGTACATATCAAAATTATTCTCACATGCTAAAAAATCATATTTACGTCCTACTATTTCCAAAATTGGAAAAACCTAAAAACGTCTCATAGATTATGGAGCACACCTCAAACTAGATACCATTCATTATAAAAATTTTTTACCTTTGATGTAATATAAAAAAATCGTATTACAAGGTCAAAAGACCCACAGAATTAAAGTGTCAGTAAACCTAAAAAATAATGTTATATAATTCTGCACATAGTGCAGAATTATATAACATTATTTTAGTGCTATTATTATAAAAGCTTTTTTTGCCTTCAAATTTTTTAAAAATATGCCGCTTTTACAGACCCGCTCTCTGCTGAGCCGGTCTGGTTTTTTTTACTCAGCGCATCGGGCCAGCTTTATAGTCACAGCCCGGCCCGACCGCACCATAGCATTAAGTGCAGCTCGCTCCTGCTGTGTCTGACAGCAGGAGCGAGCTGCACTTAATGCTATGGTGCGGTCGGGCCGGGCTGTGACTATACAGCTGGCCCGATGCGCTGAGTAAAAAAACAGACCCGCTCAGCAGAGAGCGGGTCTGTAAAAGCGGCATATTTTTAAAAAAATCGAAGGCAAAAAAAGCTTTTATAACAATAGCACTAAAATAATGTTATATAATTCTGCACTATGTGCAGAATTATATAACATTATTTTTTAGGTTTACTGTCCCTTTTAAGTATATATCCTAGATCTCATCTAACAACTATAAAAAGAAGGCATAATCTACTTTATCATAAAGGCCTAGTGGAACTCTTGTCTTCAGCACAAAGATCCACCTTGCTTCTTTTTGAAGTAGAATATTGTCCACATCACCCCCTCTGTTGCTTAAATCTCCCTTATCAATGGCAGTAAACTTTAAAGAACATGGATCTCCTGCATGATACTTTTTAAAGTGTCTAGCAACATTGGTATCTCTTTTATAATATATATCATCCCTATGTTCCTGAATCCTATCTTTAAGGACACATTTTGTTTTCCCTACATAGAACCGGGGGCAGCCACAGTTTAACTGATACACCACCCCCACTGAATCACAATTCAAAAAATACCTAATGTCATCTTCTCTATTCCCATTACTGGAGAACCTATGGCTTCTTTCCATATAGGGACAATACACACACTTCCCACATGGAAAGCTTCCTTTAATACCCCTATTCTTCCTAAATCAATCAGCTGAAGAGGGACTTTTTACAAAATTACTTCTTACCAATTTATTTTTCAGATTTGGGGCCCTCTTGGCTGTGAGAAGTGGGTAATCTCCCACTACCTCTTTAACCTTATCATCTAGTTGTAGAATATGCCAATTATTTTTGAGGGTATATCTTAAATTATTCAATTGATCATTATATGTTATGATTCTTATTTGCTTGTTGGTATCTTTTTGTTTACTTTTATAAAGGAGGTCGTCCCTGCTGCTATTCCTAGCTCTAACATATGCTTTGTTTATACATTTCTTTGAATATCCTCTTACTGAACCTATCCTTCCTCGATACTGCATGCTCATCAAATTTATTTAATGATGATCAATTTTGTCTCAAACTTAGAAATTGACCAACAGGGATACCTTTAATAAGTAACTGTGGATGGGCACTATTTGCTTCCAAATTGCTATTGGTAGCATTTGTTTTTCTATAATTCTCTGTGACTGTAGATACCCCTTCCGTCTTAAGTTTTTATGTCTAGGAAGGCTAGTTCTTTTTTATCAGCTTCACTAGTCAGGAAAATATTTTTATCATTCTCATTTAGTTTACCAATAAAACTTTGTAAGTCTTCATAACTGCCATCCCACAATAATAGAATGTCGTCCACATATCTTATCCATAATAGGACTGAGGACTCAAACGTTTCACTAAATACGTAAACAAATTTCATGTTCCCATGCTCCCAATTGGAGACACGCATAGGTGGGGGCACATTCCGCCCCCATAGCTGTGCCTCTCACTTGCCTGTAGAATCTTCCATCAAAAGTATAAATTCTAATAGCTCACATATTAAATCTGTGTGTTTCTCAAAAGTTGGGCCTCTTGTCTCCACAAAGGATCTTATTGCTTTCAAACTCACTACATGTGGGATGGAGGAATAGACCTTCTACATCAAGGGACACAAGTAGGGTATTTTTAGAGACTGTAATACCATCAAGCTTTTTTAACAAAACGCCAGTATCTTTCACATATGAGGGGAGGCTGGTGAGGAAAGGCCGCAAAAAATAATCCACAAATAATCCTAGGTTTTCTGTACAACTACCAATACCGGAGACAATAGGTCTCCATGATGGCTTAGTTATGCTCTTATGAACTTTGGGATCATATAGAAAACCAGCACTTTTGGAAACTCTGGATAGAGGAACTTAAATTCTCGCTGGGAGATAAGTCCCTCTCTCTTTGCTTTAAACAGATTAGACTGTATAGATTTCGTTGGATTATTACTTAACTTTGCATATTGTTCCGGTATCCCTAGTTGCCTTTTGACCTAAAAATAAAGCTGGCTTCACTAATAAGTACCAAGTTCCCACCCTTGTCCACTGGCTTTATGATGACATTGGTGGCCTTGGTTAATTTATTGAGGGCCTTTCTTTCTTTCCATGTCAAATTGTCCCCTGTTCCAGAAAATTCAGAAAGATTTTCAATATCTTTCTCTACTGCTTTTACAAACAGGTTGATTTCTGGGACTTGGGACAAAATGGGCATAAATGAAGATTTTATCTTTAGAGGAGTAGACAGGTTTGGGGGATTATCCGGGTCTATATCTTTACCCCCTAATGATTGTAAGATTTCAAGGATTTCCTTATCCTCCTTTGTTAAAGGGACACTCAATCAAAATTAAACTTTCATTATTCAGATAGAGCATACAATTTTAAACAACTTTCCAATTTACTTCCATTAACAAAATGTGCACAGTCTTTTCATATTTAAACTTTTTGAGTCACCAGTTCCTACTGAGCACGTGCAAGAATAAGTGTGTATGCATTTGTGAATGGCTGATGGCTGTCACATGGTACGTGTATGCATTTGTGATTGGCTGATGGCTGTCACATGGTACAGGGGGAGTGGAAGAAGACATTACTTTTAAAATTGTCATAACAAAAATCTACTGCTCATTTGAAGTTCAGACTAAATGCTATTGCATTGTCTTGTTATCTTGCATTTTGTTGATTATGCAAATCTTCAGTGTTGACTGGTCCTTTAAGACATTAACATCTATCTCTGTCTTTCTCATTATCTGAGCCAGTACCAATTTTCTGGCAAACAAATATAGATCCTTAGTGACCTCAAATGTTTCTAGATGGTTAGTGGGACTAAAGGAAAGACCTTTCTTAAGTAAATCAATGTGAGCCAGATTCAGCCTAAATGAAGAGAGGTTGATTATCTGAGGCTCATCTCCCTTACATTCTCCTAATATCCCCTTCGATATCTCCTTCTTGTCCTCCCCCTGTTCATTTGCCTCTATTCTGAAAAGTATTTTCTCCTCCCTCTTTGCTGTCTCGTTTGGTACCTCATTTCGTCTGTAGACAAATTTACTAAGGTTCCTCCTTCTCTTTTCTGGGAACATGACATTTTTGACGTAAATAGTGAAACGTTTGAGTCCTCAGTCCTAATATGGATAAGATATTTGGACGACATTCTATTATTGTGGGATGGCAGTTATGAAGACTTACAAAGTTTTATTGGTAAACTAAATGAGAGAAAAATATTCTCCTGACTAGTGAAGCTGATAAAAAGAACTAGCCTTCCTAGACATAAAAATTAAGAAGAAAGGGGTGTCTATAGTCACAGAGAATTATAGAAAAGCAAATGCTACCAATAGCATTTTGGAAACAAATAGTGCCCATCCACAGTCACTTATTAAAGGTATCTCTGTTGGTCTATTTCTAAGGTTGAGACAAAATTGATCATCATTAAATAAATTTAATGAGCATGCTGTATCGATGAAGGATAGGTTCAGTAAGAGAGGATATTCAAAGAAATGTATAAACAAAGCTTATGTTAGAGCTAGGAATAGCAGTAGGGACGACCTCCTTTATGAAAGTAAACAAAAAGATACCAACAAGCAAATAAGATTCATAACAACATATAATGATCAATGGAATAATTTAAGATATACCCTCAAAAAGAATTGGCATATTCTACAACTAGATGATAAGGTTAAAGCAGTGACGTGCAGTGACGTCAGAGGCTGATGAGGCAGTGGCTAGGATACGCCTTCATTCTTTAGATATCTTTTGTTGAAGAAATAGCAATGCACATGGGTGAGCCAATCACATGAGGTATCTATGTGCAGCCACCAATCAGCAGATACTGAGCATATTTAGATATGATTTTCAACAAAGGACATCAAAAGAATGAAGAAAATTAGATATTAGATGTAAATTGGAAAGTTATTTAAATTTGCATATTGGTTTCATATGGGTTTCATGTCCCTTTAAATGGTGTCTTGGAAAACTGGTCAACTTAGTAAACATCTGATTTTAGTCTAAAAGGATTGTAACAGAAACTCTTGCCAGATAACACAATGCTTGCTCTGATTATGAGATCTAGAAATCCATGCCCATTGAAATATGTTTAAAACATACTTTTTACTTTAATGCTGCAAATTATGCTTATAGATCCCTTCATTACATAAGGGATGAGAGTCAGAGGGGGAGAAAGAGAGACAGAGAGAGAAAGAGACCATGGGGGAGAACAACACATAAGGAGAGAGATGGATAGATAGAGAGAGACACACACACACACAAGGGGGGGGGCACTGCATTTTAAAGTAATAAAACAGCAGAGCTACAGAGAGTTCAGAAAATTAGTCTATAATTTAGTGTGAAGTACAGAGGCAAGCTGCTAAGTTAGTGGGTGTAAAGTTTGAGTAAACAAAATACAAAAACGACCCTGCTGTAAAAGAGTAAAGAAAAAAACTAAACCACATTCATTAAATGATCATTTTCACTAAAATAATCCTTTTCAGTAAAATCTTACTTTAATAAGATGTGGGTGAAACACTGCTCTCTGTGCCTCTCTCCTGCTCTGTAAGGATTCAGGAAGTGACAGTGGCACATTCCACTGCACTTAGAGGGGAAGAACAGAACTCTCTTTTTCACTTTAGCAAAGCTAGCAGGTTCACAGGACAGCAACAAAATATATGAAAGTTGTTTTTTTCCGTTTTTGTTTTGTTTTATATGATTTAACATCCAGCCCCAACCCTATGTTCCACTTTACTAATGCCTCTCGCTGGATTGGTTCAGCCCAAATAGGACTGCCTCAAATAAGCAGTTAATGAGCCATGCAATGATCTTAACCACTTGCATCCAGTAGATGGTGCAGCATGTTGTGTAATGGTGGGCAGACCTGCTTGTGCCTCTCCATTGCACAACATATAGCTGTGAGAGAAAAAAATGCTGGGGGAAAAAAATTACAATTTTTTTTTTTTAAAGCCAATAAAAAAATATATATTTTTGCCCATATGAGAGGTGAAGCACTGCCTCACCTGCCTCTAGTGACTGCACATCACTGGGTTAAAGAGGTAGTTGGAGATTACCCACTTCTCACAGCCAAGAGGGCCCCTAATCCGAAAAAAAATTGGTAAGAAGTAATTTTGTAAAAAGTCCCTCTTCAGCTGATTGGCTTAGGAAGAATAGGGGTATTAAAGGAATCTTTCCATGTGGGAAGTGTGTGTATTGTCCCTATATGGAAAGAAGCCATAGGTTCTCCAGTAATGGGAATAGAGAACATGACATTAGGTATTTTTTGAATTGTGATTCAGTGGGGGTAGTGTATCGGTTAAACTGTGGCTGCCCCAAGTTCTATGTAGGGAAAACAAAACGTGTCCTTAAAGATAGGATTCAGGAACATAGGGGTGATATATATTATAAAAGAGATACCAATGTTGCTAGACACTTTAAAAAGTATCATGCATGAGACCCATGTTCTTTAAAGTTTACTGCCATTTATAAGGGAGATTTAAGCAATAGAGGGGGTGATGTTGACAACATTTTACTTCAAAAAGAAGCAAGGTGGATCTTTGTGCTAAAGACGAGATTTCCACTAGGCCTTTATGATAAAGTAGATTATGCCTGCTTTTTATAGTTGTTAGATGAGATCTAGGATATATACTTAATTCTGTGGGTCTTTTGACATTGTAATACGATTTTTTCTATGACATCAAAGGTAAAAAAGGTTATAACGAATGGTATCTAGTTTGAGGTGTGCCCCATAATCTATGAGAAGTTTTTAGGTTTTTCCAATTTTGGAAATAGTAGGATGTAAATATGATTTTTTTTTTAGCATGTGAGCAACAGGTAAAACTGCACAAAGTAGGCTGGGCCAATTAAGGTTTAAAAAGGCTGTTTTGAGTCTAGTAGATTAGAGCCCTGACGAAGCCCCAGTGTGAGTCTGCCTTAGGGGTAAAACACATATGCTGTTTGCAAAAAGGCTTTTTGTATCATGCTGCAATACAGATTGAGTCTGGACATCTTTTAAATGCAATACCCTAAATGCACTGGATTCTTATGAGCCGTTAATACAGAGTATGGTGATCAAGTGTAAATTCACTTGGATGTAGGTGTGAACATATACCGGGACTGTACTGGATTCGGTTTTTGCCTGCTTTGGCACCCTAATGGGAGATGGCCCCTTGAGAGGAAAAGAGTTTTTTTCGTTTATTTACCTCCCACTGAGCAGTGCCCCTAGAATACAAGTCAGTTTGGTGTTACACCGGAGTTCTTTAAACGCTGTCCAGTGACGTCAGAGAAGTAGGAGGGCTTAACAGATGAAATCAAGTTACTCGTGTGTGTACGAGCCCCCAGTGAAAGGGAGTCCCAGGAGGGGAATATAAACCGCTTCTAACACTTTGGTCACGTAAGCATTACAATACTGACTTTGCTAGCTCTAACACAGTCCGGTTTAATCTAGAGTGCGGTGATAACCGCGGTTGTGCATACCGGAAGGATTGGGCACCTACCTTATGATTCTGAGCATGTAATGGCTATATTAATTATCTAACCTGGACGTTTATTCACCTGCCATTATTCTGCCTAATGTATATTAATATAATGCGGGACACTCTGTACTATACTGTTGAATTTAGAGTCTTTTTATACGTTTCAAATAAGATTGCAACAATAGGTGGTTTAATGTGAAACATAAGTTATCCTATATGTTTCTAAATGATAAGATATGTTCAAATGGGTTTTCAAGTAACTTTTTATAGAATGTGTAACAAAGAGACTTCTTTGGTTGTTACAATAAATATATGGTGTTTAATATAAAAGAGTGCTGAATTCCCTTTCTTTATTAAGAAGGAATTACTCATCCTTCTTGTATTCTTCTTTAAAATTGTCCTATCTCTTTATTAGGGCCTGCACCATTTCCTTTTAACAAAGGTTTTTGAACTCTATTTACCAGGTCAGGTTGTAAGATCCTGTTCAGGGACATAACATTTTCTCTTTCACTTTAAATGTGTATATATATATATATATATATATATATATATATATATATATATATATATATATATATATATATATATATATATATATATATATATATATATTTTAAATGTAAAAAATATATATATATGGTTATGCAGTTTTGCTTTTATACTATTTGTTTCATTGCAACAACATTCTTAGTCTGAAATTTACCATCACTTTGAAGTGATGGTAAATTTGTGCCCGGTTTTTAAAAATATTATTCATGAAAGTTTACATTTCACCCGTTTTGTTAAAATACCTTTTCTTCTTGAAGCCGGAGAAGCGATTCCCCCTCATGCCGCTCATCTCTTCTTACGTCAGCAATGACGAATATGGCATCCTCCAATCACGGTTTTCCCCCCAGGGGAATCATTGTCTGAGGCAATTTCGTAATTGGAGGAAGCCGGATTTGTCATTGCTGACGTAAGAAGAGATGAGCTGCAGGTAGGGGAATCGCTGCTCCAGCTTGCAAGAAGAAAAGGGAAGTATTTTAACAAAAACGGTGAAATGTAAATTTCATGAATGAAAGTGCCCCTGTTTTTAGTAATATTTTTAAAGACCGGGAACTCATTCGTTAAAGTTTACCTTCATTTTAAGGAGTATAACTTCCTCAATAGTTGTCACATGATCACGAGGAACAGGTGCTATAGTGAAATGGTGCAAATCGAACCGGCGGTGTATATGCCATGTGGATCTTTTAAAATATTCCACATTCAGTTTCCCGTACAAGGCCCAGTCACATCTAGAGGTAGTGTTCTGTTTGGGTCACCAGATGCATTACCGTATAATGGAGCTATCAGGGGATTAAATCACTGCTAAAGATATATTACACCATGAGGATTTGACATTATGATTTTCCACATCTTCGTTGCTTTAAAGGGACATGAAACCCAAAATCTTTCTTTCTTTCATGTAATTGGCAAGAGTCCATGAGCTGGTGACGTATGGGATATACAATCCTATCAGGAGGGGCAAAGTTTCCCAAGCCTCAAAATGCCTATAAATACACCCCTCACCACACCCACAATTCAGTTTTACAAACTTTGCCTCCTATGGAGGTGGTGAAGTAATTTTGTGCTAAGATTTCTACATTGATATGCACTTCTCAGCATTTTGAAGCCCTATTTCTCTGAGCACAGTGAATGTCAGAGGGATGTGAAGGGAGTATCACCTATTGAATGCAATGTTTTTCCTCACGGGAGATCTATTTCATAAGTTCTCTGTTATCGGTCATAGAGATTCATCTCCTACCTCCCTTTTCAGATCGACAAGATACTCTCATATTCCATTACCTCTATTGATAACCGTTTCAGTACTGGTTTGGCTATCTGATATATGTGGATGGGTGTCTTTTGATGTCTCACTCTGATCCTGTCTCAGAAATCACTGTTGGAACCCTGCTGACTGATAACAGTTCTATCAAAGCTAAGTACATTTTGTTGTAATCTTGTGGAGATTATATCTCCAGCTGTGATTTGTATTAAAGGGACAGTCTAGTATCAATTAAACTTTCATTATTCAGATAGGATTTGTAATTTTAATCAACTTTCCAATTTACTTTTATCATCAAATTTGCTTTTTTCTCTTGGTATTCTTAGTTTAAACTAAACATAGGTAGGCTGAGGCTCATATGCTAATTTCTAAGCCTTTGAGGGTAGCCTCTTATCACATGCTTTTTAAATCTATTTTCAACACAAAGAGACAGAAAGTACACGTGGGCCGTATAGATAACACTGTGTTCAGGCACATGGGGTTATTTAAGATCTAGCACAAGACAATAGATAATAAACAGTCACAGTCATGTGATCAGGGGGCTGGAAGAAGGTTCTTAGATACAAGGTAATCACAGAGGTAAAAGTATATTAATATAACTGTGTTGGTTATGCAAAACTGGGGAATGGGTAATAAAGGGATTATCTATCTTTTAAAACAATAAAAATTCTATGGTAGACTGTCCCTTTAAGTTGTCATGATATACTTTTACATGCAGAGAATGTCTCCGTCAGTAATAGTACATTGCCTGTTGCTGTTCCTTTAACATCTAATGTACAAGATATACCTGTGAATTTATAAGAATTTATTGCTGATTCTATTCAGACGGCCTTGTCTGCCATCCCGCCTTCTAATAAATGTAAAGGTCTTTTAAAACTTCTCATAAAGTTGATGAAATTTCAAATGACCGACAACATACTGAATTATCCTCCTCTGATGTGGATCTATCTGATTCAGAAGATCCTTCCTCAGATATTGACACTGATAAATCTACTTTTTTTATTTAAAATGGAGTACATTCATTCTTTGTTAAAGAAGTATTGATTATATTGGATATTGAGGAGAATAGTCCTCTTGATATTAAAACTAGTAAACGTTTAAATTCTGTTTAAAAATCTCCTGCGGTTTTTCCAGAGGTTTTTTCCAGTTCCTGATGCTATTTCTGATATGACTTCTAAGGAATGGAATAGGCCTGGTACTTCTTTTATTCCTTCTTCAAGGTTTAAAAAATGTTATCTTTTGCCAGCAGTTACTTTAGAGTTTTGGGAAAAGATCCCCAAAGTTGATGGGGCTATCTATACTCTTGCTAAATGTACTACTATTCCTACGGAAGATAGTACTTCTTTTAAAGATCCTTTAGATAGGAAACTTGAATCTTATCTAAAGAAAGCCTATTTCTTCTGTTATGTGTGATCAGTCCACGGGTCATCATTACTTCTGGGATATAACTCCTCCCCAACAGGAAATGCAAGAGGATTCACCCAGCAGAGCCGATATAGCTCCTCCCCTCTACGTCAGTCCCAGTCATTCTCTTGCACCCAACGACTAGATAGGATGTGTGAGAGGACTATGGTGATTATACTTAGTTTTTATGACTTCAATCAAAAGTTTGTTATTTTACAATAGCACCGGAGCGTGTTATTACTTCTCTGGCAGAGTTTGAAGAAGAATCTACCAGAGTTTTTTACTATGATTTTAACCGGAGTAGTTAAGATCATATTGCTGTTCTCGGCCATCTGAGGGAGGTAAAAGCTTCAGATCAGGGGACAGCGGGCAGATGAATCTGCATTGAGGTATGTAGCAGTTTTTATTTTCTGAATGGAATTGATGAGAAAATCCTGCTATACCGTTATAATGACATGTATGTATACACTTCAGTATTCTGGGAATGGTATTTCACCGGAACTACTCTGTTAAAGGTCACTAATCCTTTTAATAAATATTATCATGTTAAACGTTTTTGCTGGAATGTAGAATCGTTTACATTGCTGAGGTACTGAGTGAATAAATGTTTGGGCATTATTTTCCACTTGGCAGTTGTCTGCTTTAAATTGTGACAGTTTCGTTTCTCCTCACTGCTGTGTGTGAGAGGGAGGGGCCGTTTTTGGCGCTCTTTGCTACGCATCAAAAATTTCCAGTCAGCTACTATTATATTTCCTGCATGATCCGGTTCACTGACAGATCTCAGGGGTCTTCAAACTTCTTTGAAGGGAGGTACATTCTCTCAGCAGAGCTGTGAGAATTTTATATTGACTGTGAATAAAAACGTTACTCTATAATTTTTTATGTCAAATTTAGTTATTGTTATTTACTAATGGGAACAAACCTTTGCTAAAAGTTGTGTTATTTTAAAGTTGATGCTATAACTGTTTTTTCAGTTCATTATCTCAACTGTCATTTAATCGTTTAAGTACCTCTTTGAGGCACAGTACGTTTTTTGCTAAAAAAGATTATAACCAGGTTGCAAGTTATTGCTAGTGTGTTAAACATGTCTGACTCAGAGGAAGATATCTGTGTCATTTGTTCCAATGCCAAGGTGGAGCCCAATAGAAATTTATGTACTAACTGTATTGATGCTACTTTAAATAAAAGTCAATCTGTACAATGTGAACAAATTTCACCAAACTGCGAGGGGAGAGTTATGCCGACTAACTCGCCTCACGCGGCAGTACCTGCATCTCCCGCCCGGGAGGTGCGTGAGATTTTGGCGCCTAATACATCTGGGCGGCCATTACAGATAACATTACATGATATGGCTACTGTTATGACTGAAGTTTTGTCTAAATTACCAGAACTAAGAGGCAAGCGTGATCACTCTGGGGTGAGAACAGAGTGCGCTGACAATACTAGGGCCATGTCTGATACTGCGTCACAGCTTGCAGAGCATGAGGACGGAGAGCTTCATTCTGTGGGTGACGGTTCTGATCCAAACAGATTGGATTCAGATATTTCAAATTTTAAATTTAAATTGGAGAACCTCCGTGTATTACTAGGGGAGGTCTTAGCAGCTCTCAATGATTGTAACACCGTTGCAATACCAGAGAAACTGTGTAGGTTGGATAAATACTTTGCGGTACCGGCGAGTACTGACGTTTTTCCTATACCTAAGAGATTAACTGAAATTGTTACTAAGGAGTGGGATAGACCCGGTGTGCCGTTCTCACCCCCTCCAATATTTAGAAAGATGTTTCCAATAGACGCCACCACTCGGGACTTGTGGCAAACGGTCCCTAAGGTGGAGGGAGCAGTTTCTACTTTGGCTAAACGTACCACTATCCCGGTGGAGGATAGCTGTGCTTTTTCAGATCCAATGGATAAAAAATTAGAGGGTTACCTTAAGAAAATGTTTGTTCAACAAGGTTTTATATTGCAACCCCTTGCATGTATCGCGCCGATTACGGCTGCGGCAGCATTTTGGATTGAGTCTCTGGAAGAGAACCTTAGTTCATCTACGCTAGACGACATTATGGACAGGCTTAGAGTCCTTAAACTAGCTAATTCATTCATTTCGGAGGCCGTAGTACATTTAACCAAACTTACGGCTAAGAACTCAGGATTCGCCATACAGGCACGTAGAGCACTGTGGCTAAAATCCTGGTCAGCTGATGTTACTTCTAAGTCCAAATTACTTAATATACCTTTCAAGGGGCAGTCTTTATTTGGGCCCGGTTTGAAAGAAATTATCGCTGACATTACAGGAGGTAAGGGCCACGCCCTACCTCAAGACAAAGCCAAAGCTAAGGCTAGACAGTCTAATTTTCGTCCTTTTCGGAATTTCAAAACAGGAGCAGCGTCAACCTCCACTGCACCAAAACAGGAAGGAGCTGTTGCTCGTTACAGGCAAGGCTGGAAACCTAACCAGTCCTGGAATAAGGGCAAACAGGCCAGGAAACCTGCTGCTGCCCCAAAGACAGCATGAACCGAGAGCCCCCGATCCGGGACCGGATCTAGTGGGGGGCAGACTTTCTCTCTTCGCCCAGGCCTGGGCAAGAGATGTTCAGGATCCCTGGGCGCTAGAGATCATATCTCAGGGATACCTTCTAGACTTCAAATTATCTCCCCCAAGAGGGAGATTTCATCTGTCAAGGTTGTCAACAAACCAGATAAAGAAAGAAGCGTTTCTACGCTGTGTACAAGATCTGTTATTAATGGGAGTGATCCATCCGGTTCCGCGGTCGGAACAAGGACAAGGGTTCTACTCAAACCTGTTTGTGGTTCCCAAAAAAGAGGGAACTTTCAGGCCAATCTTAGATTTAAAGATTCTAAACAAATTCCTAAGAGTTCCATCGTTCAAAATGGAAACTATTCGGACAATCTTACCTATGATCCAAAGGGGTCAGTACATGACCACAGTGGATTTAAAGGATGCTTACCTTCACATACCGATTCACAAAGATCATCAACGGTATCTACGGTTTGCCTTCCTAGACAGGCACTACCAGTTTGTAGCTCTTCCATTCGGATTGGCTACGGCCCCAAGAATCTTCACAAAGGTTCTGGGTGCCCTTCTGGCGGTACTAAGACCGCGAGGGATTTCGGTAGCTCCGTACCTAGACGACATTCTAATACAAGCTTCAAGCTTTCAAACTGCCAAGTCTCATACAGAGTTAGTTCTGGCATTTCTAAGGTCGCATGGTTGGAAAGTGAACGAAAAGAAGAGTTCTCTTTTTCCTCTCACAAGAGTTCCATTCTTGGGGACTCTTATAGATTCTGTAGAAATGAAGATTTACCTGACAGAAGACAGGTTAACAAAGCTTCAAGATGCATGCCGTGTCCTTCATTCCATTCAACACCCGTCAGTAGCTCAATGCATGGAGGTGATCGGCTTAATGGTAGCGGCAATGGACATAGTACCTTTTGCACGCCTACATCTCAGACCGCTGCAATTGTGCATGCTAAGTCAGTGGAATGGGGATTACTCAGATTTGTCCCCTACTCTGAATCTAAATCAAGAGACCAGAAATTCTCTTCTATGGTGGCTTTATCGGCCACACCTGTCCAGGGGGATGCCATTCAGCAGGCCAGACTGGACAATCGTAACAACAGACGCCAGCCTGCTAGGTTGGGGCGCTGTCTGGAATTCTCTGAAGGCTCAGGGATTATGGAATCAGGAGGAGAGTCTCCTTCCAATAAACATTCTGGAATTGAGGGCAGTTCTCAATGCCCTTCTGGCTTGGCCCCAATTAACAACTCAGGGGTTCATCAGGTTTCAGTCGGACAATATCACGACTGTAGCTTACATCAACCATCAGGGAGGGACAAGAAGCTCCCTAGCAATGATGGAAGTATCAAAGATAATTCGCTGGGCAGAGTCTCACTCTTGCCACCTGTCAGCAATCCACATCCCGGGAGTGGAGAACTGGGAGGCGGATTTCTTGAGTCGCCAGACTTTTCATCCGGGAGAGTGGGAACTTCATCCGGAGATCTTTGCCCAAATACTTCGACGTTGGGGCAAACCAGAGATAGATCTCATGGCGTCTCGCCAGAACGCCAAACTTCCTCACTACGGGTCCAGATCCAGGGATCCGGGAGCGGTTCTGATAGATGCTTTGACAGCACCTTGGAACTTCGGGATGGCTTATGTGTTTCCACCCTTCCCGCTGCTTCCTCGATTGATTGCGAAAATCAAACAGGAGAGAGCATCAGTGATTCTAATAGCGCCTGCATGGCCACGCAGGACTTGGTATGCAGATCTAGTGGACATGTCATCCTGTCCACCTTGGTCTCTACCTCTAAGACAGGACCTTCTGATACAGGGTCCATTCAAACATCAAAATCTAACTTCTCTGAAACTGACTGCTTGGAAATTGAACGCTTGATTTTATCAAAGCGTGGTTTTTCTGAGTCGGTTATTGATACCCTGATTCAGGCTAGGAAGCCTGTTACCAGAAAGATTTACCATAAAATATGGCGCAAATACCTATACTGGTGCGAATCCAAATGTTACTCTTGGAGTAAGGTTAGGATCCCTAGGATATTGTCTTTTCTACAAGAAGGTTTAGAAAAGGGTTTATCAGCTAGTTCATTAAAGGGACAGATTTCAGCTCTGTCCATCTTGTTACACAGGCGTCTGTCAGAAAATCCAGACGTCCAGGCCTTTTGTCAGGCTTTAGCTAGGATCAAGCCTGTGTTTAAAGCCGTTGCTCCGCCATGGAGTTTAAACTTAGTTCTTAACGTTTTACAAGGTGTTCCGTTTGAACCCCTTCATTCCATTGATATAAAATTGTTATCTTGGAAAGTTCTATTTTTAATGGCTATTTCCTCGGCTCGAAGAGTCTCTGAGTTATCAGCATTACATTGTGATTCTCCTTATCTGATTTTTCACTCAGACAAGGTAGTTCTGCGTACTAAACCTGGGTTCTTACCTAAGGTAGTCACTAACAGGAATATCAATCAAGAGATTGTCGTTCCATCCTTGTGTCCAAATCCTTCTTCAAAGAAGGAACGTCTTCTACACAATCTGGATGTAGTTCGTGCCCTCAAGTTCTACTTGCAGGCAACTAAAGATTTTCGCCAAACTTCTTCCCTGTTTATCGTTTATTCTGGACAGAGGAGAGGTCAAAAAGCTTCTGCTACCTCTCTCTCGTTTTGGCTTCGTAGCATAATACGTTTAGCCTATGAGACTGCTGGACAGCAGCCTCCTGAAAGAATTACAGCTCACTCCACTAGAGCTGTGGCTTCCACTTGGGCCTTTAAGAATGAGGCCTCTGTTGAACAGATTTGCAAGGCTGCAACTTGGTCTTCGCTTCATACTTTTTCCAAATTTTACAAATTTGACACTTTTGCTTCTTCGGAGGCTATTTTTGGGAGAAAGGTTCTTCAGGCAGTGGTTCCTTCTGTATAATGAGCCTGCCTATCCCTCCCGTCATCCGTGTACTTTTGCTTTGGTATTGGTATCCCAGAAGTAATGATGACCCGTGGACTGATCACACATAACAGAAGAAAACATAATTTATGCTTACCTGATAAATTCCTTTCTTCTGTTGTGTGATCAGTCCACGGCCCGCCCTGTCTTTAAGGCAGGTAAATATCTTTTAAATTATACTCCAGTCACCACTTCACCCTTGGTTACTCCTTTCTCGTTGATTCTTGGTCGAATGACTGGGACTGACGTAGAGGGGAGGAGCTATATCGGCTCTGCTGGGTGAATCCTCTTGCATTTCCTGTTGGGGAGGAGTTATATCCCAGAAGTAATGATGACCCGTGGACTGATCACACAACAGAAGAAAGGAATTTATCAGGTAAGCATAAATTATGTTTTATATTCAGGTCATCTTCTCAGGCCTGCAATTTCTGTGGCTGATGTTGCAGCTGCTTCAAGCTTTTGGTTGGAAACTTTAGTGCAACAAGTATTGGATCATGTTTTGTCTAGCATTGTTAACTTGATTCATCATGCTAATAATTTTATTTGTGATGCCATTTTTGATTTCATCAAAATTGATGTTAAATCTATGTCTTTAGCTATTTTAGCTAGACGAGTTTTGTGGCTTAAATCCTGGAATGCTGACATGACTTCTAAGTCCAGATTGCTCTCTCTTTCTTTCCAAGGTAATAATTTATTTGGTTCTCAGTTGGATTCAATAATTTCAACTGTCACTGGGGGGAAGGGAGTTTTTTTGCCTCAGGATTAGACCTAAGGGTAAATCTAAAGCTTCTAAACGTTTTCGTTCCTTTCAACAAAATAAGGAACAGAAACCTAATCCCTCCCCCAAGGAATCTGTTACCAATTGGAAGCCTTCCTCGAGTTGGAATAAATCCAAGCCATTTAAGAGATCAAAGTCAGCCCCCAAGTCTGCATGGAGGTGCGGTCCTCATTCCAGCTCAGCTGGTAGGGGGCAGATTAAGATTTTTGGTCCAAAATCAATGGATTCAGAGTATTGTCTCTCAGGGGTACAGAATAGGATTCAGAGTAAGACCGCCTGTGAGAAGATTTTTTTTCTCTCTCACGTATCCCTGCAAACCCAGTAAAGGCTCAGGCTTTCCTGAAGTGTGTTTTAGACCTGGGGTTATCAGGGGTAATCATGCCAGTTCTGTTTCAGGAACAGGGTCTTGGGTTTTATTCAAATCTATTCATTGTCCCAAAGAAGAGAATTCATTCAGACCAGTTTTGGATCTAAAAATTTTAAATCGATATGTTAGAGTGCCAACTTTCAAAATGGTGACTATAAGGACTATTATGCCTTTTGTTCAGCAAGGGCATTTATATGTTCCTGAGATTCTCTTTTCTAGAAGCATTACCAATTTGTTGCTCTTCCTTTTGGCCTAGCGACCACTCCAAGAATCTTTTCAAAGGTTCTCAGTGCCCTACTCTCTGTAATCAGAGAGCGGGGTATTGCAGTGTTTCCTTATTTGGATGATATCTTGGTACTTGCTCAGTCTTTACGTTCTGCAGAATCTCACACAAATCAACTAGTGTTGTTTCTTCAAAAACATGGTTGGAGGATCAATTTACAAAAAAAAGTTATTTGATTCCTCAGACAAGGGTAACCTTTTTAGGTTTCCAGATAGATTCAGTGTCCATGACTTTGTCTCTAACGGACAAGAGACGTTTGAAATTGGTTGCAGCCTGTCGGAACCTTCAGTCTCAATCATTCCCTTCAGTGGCTATGTGCATGGAAGTTTTAGGTCTCATGACTGTAGCATCGAACGCAATCCCCTTTGCTCGTTTTCATATGAGACCTCTCCAGCTTTGTATGCTGAATCAATGGTGCTGGGATTATACAAAGATATCACAATTAATATCCTTAAATCCCAATGTTCGACTATCTCTGACTTGGTGGTTAGATCACCATTGTATTGTTCTAGGGGCCTCGTTCGTTCATCAAACCTGCACTGTGATCACAACAGATGTGAGTCTTTCAGGTTGGGGAGCTGTTTGGGGATCTCTGACAGCAGAAGGGGTTTGGAAATCTCAAGAGGCGAGATTAACAATAAATATTTTGTGCAATTCTCAGGGCTCTTCAGTTTTGACCTCTATTGAAGAGAGAACCGTTCATTTGTTTTCAGACAGACAATATCACATCTGTGGCATATGTCAATCAGGGTGGGACTCACAGTCCTCAAGTTATGAAAGAAGTATCTCGGATACTTGTTTGGGCGGAATCCAGCTCCTGTCTAATTTCTGCGGTTCATATCCCAGGTATAGACAATTGGGAACCGGATTATCTCAGTCGTCAGACTTTACATCCGGGAAAGTGGTCTCTCCATCCAGATGTTTTCTCAAATTGTTCAGATGTGGGGTCTTCCAGAAATAGATCTGATGGCATCTCATCTAAACAAGAAACTTCCCAGGTACCTGTCCAGGGATCCTCGGGCGGAAGCAGTGGATGCGTTGACACTTCCTTGGTGTTATTAACCTGCTTATATTTTCCCTCCTCTAGTTCTTCTTCCAAAAGTGATCTCCAAAATCATCATGGAGCAATCGTTTGTGTTGCTGGTGGCTCCAGCATGGCCTCACAGGTTTTGGTATGCGGATCTTGTTCGTATGTCCAGTTGCCAACCTTGGCCACTTCCAATAAGACCGGACCTTCTGTCTCAAGATCCGTTTTTTCATCAGGATCTCAAATCATTAAATTTGAAGGTATGGGAATTGAAAGCCTAGTGCTTAGTCATAGAGGTTTCTCTGATTTCAGTGATTAATACTATGTTACAGGCTCGTAAATCTGTTTTTACATATCCTGCTGGAGTTTGTTCTCCCCTTTATCCACTATTCTATTTCCTTCATCACTACCAAGGAATCGGAGGAATTTTACCGGCATCTGTGGTGTACTATCTATTGCCAGCTGGGAGTGCAGAGACCCGTAGATTTCGAAAGGAAGGTGTGTTACCACTTTGGGTCCTGATTGGCTGTCGGTAGCGTGTTCCTGACCTTCGATTGGGTATTGCCTTGGTTGGTCTTCCGGGCGACGCTGAGGTCCCGGTCTGCTTGTGAAGGCACAATCCAGTGCCGCCCGGCTTGTGAGTAATAACCTATATCACTTTGCCATCAAATTTGTTTGTAGCGATATCACCCTATTTGGCGCCTTCTTTCCTTCGCTACAGATACCAATATCCTATGACTTTAGCGTGACTGCATCTATAATAAAAAGCTAGAGTGAGGAAATGTCTATCATAAAGTAAAATATGTCATAAGAGCATGTAATTTTACCACTTTTGACCTTACACTGCTGTGTGTTTAACCCTAACAATGGGATTAAACACACAGTAGAAGTGCTGCTTGGTACCCACAGAGCACTGCAGGTCCCAAAATGACACTGATCCAATCAGCAGCGCTAGTCGCAAGACTTGGATGTTAAACACACAGTAGTGCAGGATTGTTGTTTTTTTTTTTTTTGTGCTAATGTAAATATATGCCGTTTGGGAACACATACAATTTAATGTACTATGGGAATCGTCTGCTTATTTAATAGGCTAAATTATATGTCAATCAAAATTGATCCTAACCCCATAGGTCTCAACATGCAGGTAGTGATTTATACTTTTCTTATTATGTGTCCGATGTGTTAGAGTAAAATAATGTTTTCCTGAATATTAAGAAAAGCTTATCTGCTGGAAAATAAGTTTGTTTTTATTTTTCGTTAATGTTGTGAATGTATGCCGTTTGTAAACATATACAATTTAATGCACTATGGGAATTAGAATCTATTTTGACTGACAAATAATTTAGTCTATTAAATACGCAGCTAAGCCCAAACCTGCAGGAAGTGATTAATACTTTCCTTATTATGTTTCTGATATGTCAAAGTAAAAGGATGTTTCTCTGCGTGTGTATATATAGTCCAGTCTGAGAGTGCAGCCCCCTTCCGTGTTTTGTATATGTCTAGGGTGATTACATAAGTCTGTGAACCCTTGACAGGGTGCCAACAGGTTATGGAATACAAGTAAAAAAAATGCGGCACTCGCTGGTCCTTTTTAATCCAGTGTATTTATTAGTGTAACGTTTCAGGGGACACACTCTCGTTGCTCAGACCCGAGTCCCCCCCGAAACGTTACACTAATAAATACACTGGATTAAAAGGACCAGCGAGTGCCGCATTTTTGATGCGTGTGTGTATATGTATATATGTGTGTGTATATACATACCTCCCAACATTTCAAAATTCAAAAGAGGGACACCCCCCACCAGGGCAAAAATTTAAAATGTGGTGGGCAGGAGCGGGGACAGGGCTTAAAAAAATCATAAGACCAAAGTAATATAAATACAATTCTAAATAAAGTCATATCTTTTAATACTCTTAGGCAACAAATCAAACACAAGCTCAAACAACTGGTATAGCTATGTGAGCTCTGTATTTAATTAACCTTTGCAGAGACAGTGCTAAATATTTTTATCTTAATTGGACATTTAATAATAGTTTTTTTAAAACTGTTCTCTGCATTCCTCATTAATATTCTAGATTCTGCCCTTTAAAGTTGGCAAAAATGCACAGTAACACACTACATAGCATACACTTACACATGCACATACACTACATACCATACACTTACACATGCAGATACACACACTTCATATCTTACATTTATACATGCAGACACACACACTACATAGCATACACTTATACATGCAGATACACACACACTACACAGCTTACACTTATACATGCAGATACATACACACTTATAGATACAGATAGACACACACACTACATCATATATGATTATCTGTAACTCATTTTATGGGGTCCTGGGGTTGGCAAGCACATTAGCTGGCAGTCTGAGGCTGCCACTGTTCTTTACCCTGTTGTTAGCACTGCTTATCGTATAAAACTGAAGGCATGCTAGTGTTATCACCAGGGGTTAGACGTCATCACTACCAGGGGTTAGAGGTCATCCATTACCTGAGGTCAGAGGGTATACAGCCTTCCTACTCCTGCTTAACTTACACACCATTACTTTTCCACAAGGAATCTAACAAGTATATAACCCTGGTAAAGAAAAGCCGGCTGCTTCTGAGTATAGGCCCAATAATTTATATAATTTATTTAAATGCATGGGGCAATGCGGGACAGCGGGACAGACCCCTAAAATCTGGACTGTCCAGCGAAAATTTGGGACAGTTGGGGGGTTATGTATATATATGTGTGTGTGTGTGTATGTATGTATGTGTGTGTGTATATATGTATATATATATATGTATATATATATATATATATGTATATATATATATATATATATATATATATATATATATATATATATATATATGTATATGTGTATATATATATATATATATATATATGTGTGTATATATACATACATACATACATACATACATACATACATACATACATACACACGCAAAAATAAAGGAGTCAGACGGCGCTCTCAAGTATGCTCGTCAGTAGTCAAAGGGTTAAGAAGAAGAGAGAGGAACGACAAAACAGAGAAACAAAAACATAGTGTAATCTGAAAAATCAATATGTATCAGAGTAATGTGAGTGGTTATGCTCACCTGATCAGACCTCAAAAGTATGAGGCAGGGCCGGCTTATCAATGGGACCAACAGGGTCCCACAGACCCAGGCGGCACTTGACAGGAGGCAGCAGTTCAGTCAGTGACTATTATTTTTTTAGTCTCTGCCGACTGCCACTCCTGCCTGCCTTCCCCCTCTCAGCAGGATAAGTGTGAAAGACTGTCTGTAATTTCCCCTCTGTCAGGCTCAGACCGCTCAGCAGGCGGTATAAGGGTGTTAAACTGTCTGTGTCACTGTGTATATCTGGTTCTGCCACTGCGGCTCTATTAAAAGTGTTGAGCCGGCAAGAGCGCTAAAGATGGAAATTGGGAGGAAGAGCAGACAAGCAAGTTCAAGCGGGAGGAAGTAGTTTCCTTTTTCCCGCGCCTGTACTCACTGTCAGTATGACTGATTGTGCTGAGAGAGTGGCAGCTACTGTCAGAGGCTCAAAGGTTAGAGACTGCCTGGGTCCGGTCCGGACAGCAGCAGTCTCCTAATCCTAAGTGCTGTAGTGCACCTGCACCTTCTGAGCATCAGAAGCGAACTTCAGTCTGCAGTATCCGCGAAGTCCAGCTCCCCGACAAAGGTAAGTTCCCTTCCCTCCCACTCTCTGTCTAATAGGCTGGCTGGCTCCCCCCAGAGCTGTCATTGAGATCCTAGTGAATTATGAATGGAACCTGATTGTGCAAAAAAATGCTTAAGGTGATTAAATTAGGGGCAAGAAAGTGCTATGAGTCTAAATTTGAATCAATGGCTATGCAATAATCTAATAATAGGTAGGTTGAAGATTCAATTTAATCCCACGTTTAAAATCATATAAAAAAACATTTCATCTAAAATATTCCAACAATATACAGCAGTAAGGAGATTTTTCTCCCCCCCAAAAAGATCAGATTGTAGTCTGTGTGGGACTATAGTCTCAGTGTGACTATCGGATTGGGACTCCACTATTTGTCCAACAGTCATATTTGCAGATCTACCTTTTTTTGATCTATGTGGTTGTAACATTGTATTAAGTACCCTGCATTTTCATTTTTTTATTTTGAATTACATCAACTGTTTAACTGCTTTTTGTTGGAATATTTTAGACTAGTACTAAAGCCTGTGTACACGGGCCATTTTTTGCAGTACAGCGGTCCCACCCCTTGCTCTCTCCCCCCTCTCTTTTGCTCTCCCCCCCTCTCTTTTGCTCTCCCCCCCTCTCTTTTGATTTCTCTCCCCCCTCTCCTTTGCTCTCTCTCTCCCCTCTTTTGCTCTCTCTCTCCCCTCTTTTTTGCTCTCTCTCTCCCCTCTTTTGCTCTCTCCCCTCTTTTGCTCTCTCTCTCTCCCCTTCCCTTTGTCTCTCTCCCCCCCCTTTGTCTCTCCCCCCCTTTGTCTCTCCCCCCCTTTGTCTCTCTCTCCCCCCCTTTGTCTCTCTCCCCCCCCCCTTTGTCTCTCTCCCCCCCCCCCTTTGTCTCTCTCCCCCCCCCCCTTTGTCTCTCTCCCCCCCTTTGTCTCTCTCCCCCCCCCTTTGTCTCTCTCCCCCCCCCCCTTTGTCTCTCTCCCCCCCCCCCTTTGTCTCTCTCCCCCCCTTTGTCTCTCTCCCCCCCCCTTTGTCTCTCTCCCCCCCCCTTTGTCTCTCTTCCCCCCCTTTGTCTCTCTTCCCCCCCCTTTGTCTCTCTTCCCCCCCCCTTTGTCTCTCTTCCCCCCCCCTTTGTCTCTCTTCCCCCCCCCTTTTTCTCTCTTCCCCCCCCCTTTGTCTCTCTCGCCCCCTCTCCTGCTCCCTCTCTGGCTCTGTGTTCACATCGCGGGACGCCCGGCCACGCCCCTCGCGACGCCCGGCCACGCCCCCATCGCAACGCTCCCGTCGGCCACAAACAGCTGTGAGGTCTGGGGAGCGCGTGGCCGCTTCTCACGCAGCAGACCTCACAGCTGTTTGTGTACCTCGCGCTCCCTATCTCACAGCTGCTTGTATACCTCGCGCTCCCTATCTCACAGCTGCTTGTATGCTGTGTACCTCGCGCTCCCTATCTCAAGGCCAAGTGTTTGTCTCTACTGCGCATGACGGCTTCAGACAAACACTTGGCCTTTTATAATATAGGATGAAATGTTTTTATGTTTTTTATATGATTTTAAACGTGGGATTAAATTGAATCTTCAACCTACCTACCTATTATTAGATTATTGCATTATTGCGTCATTTTGATCTCGGACCCAGGCAGCACAATGTCTTGAGCCAGCCCTAGTATGAGGTATATTATGGGCCTGGATGGAAAATATATCCCCACTGTGTTAAAGGTGTCTGTGATCAATACATCAGGTAGATCCTAATTGGCAAATGGTCTGTAATAGTATGCAGTATATACTATGTCTCAGTGTTACATCCCAATAGTTCAATTCCTATACTTCAGCAATGATATGCTGGCGGTGTGAATGTAAACCAAGACAACTAGTTCAGCAATGATATGGTGGCGGTGCGAATGTAAACCAAGACAACTAGCTGGAGAAGTACTGAAAACTGAGAAATAAAAAGCTTGTATTTTAATATTCTTAAATCTAAAAACAAACAAGCGCACACAATGTTTGCTGATATATACAAATTAAAACAAAATGACAGTTTTGGGTCTGTTGTGGTTCAATCCTGTACCCACACCACTCCTGTGATTGGTATTAAAAGTTAGTGTGCATTCAAGAAATTTCCAAAAACAAAGTTCCATTCCATAGTATACTTCAAGCAATCTTGTATATTTATTGTGTTATTTGCAGAAGATAGAAGTCTATGTGCAAGGCTCTCGTTCAAGGAGAGTAAGGTGATTCTGTAGAAGTAACAAAAACAGCACCAGTATGGGCCTCTGTGCTCCTTGAACGCTAAACCGGATGTGACGTTACTCACTGCGTAGCTCCACCCTTACGTGTTTCGTGAAACTCACTTTACTTCATCAGAGAGCAATCTGTTACCATCCTCCAATACGATACCTATATACAAAAGGAAAGGGGGTGGGGCTGGCTATAGAAGCGCTAATACGAATGTATATCTTTGTATAGTTGATATTTCCAATAAAAAATGACTGAATATGCTTCTAATACTTTAAAAACAATCTACACAATATTGTTACTACGTACAGAGGTATAATTATATTCACAATTAAATCCACATAGTTCGAAGCCAGAAATGTGTTTATACTATTTATCAACATGTCACTCTACAGTGTATTTCTTCTACAAACTATGACGAGTCCATGGATTTCATCCTTGTAGGATTTATACTCCTGCTAACAGGAAGTGGCAAAGAGCACCACAGCAGAGCTGTATATATATAGCTCTTCCCTTCCCTCCACCTCCAGTCATTCTCTTTGCCTGTGTTAGTACTAGGAAGAGGTAAAGTGAGGTGTTGGTTTTAGATTCTTCAATCAAGAATTTTTTTATTTTAAAATGGTACCGGTGAGTACTATTTTCCTCAGGGAGAAATCATCAGTCTGGATTCCTAAGAGGAATGAAGAGATCCTTTTTCTACCCTGAGGTTGATGATCTTAGCAGACGTTGCTAAGATCCATTCTGGTTCCCACAGAGCTTTTGTTAGTAGTGCAAGAGAAATCTTCAGTGTGGAGAACGGTGTCATGCTACAAGCAGCATTTAGGTATGTTCAGTCTTTTATTTCTGAGGAGACTTGCTATATAAGAACTGGCTGACATTATTCCCTGCAAGGGAAGGGGTAAGCAGTAGACCTGTATGGACTATGGAGTATGGTGTTACTGAATTTACTGTGTTATATACATATTGATTACTATGGTTAGGTAATTCAATAGGGGCTTGACACTGGGAGAGGCAGCTGTGACACTTTATATGTATATTTTATATATGGCAATATCGATATGTGTGTATGAAGGGGACCACATGGCTTATTAAAACTGCTTCCCATGCGGTTATGAAGACAGTGATTGCGACGCCCACGATGGGCGGGGCCTATTTCACACGCTCAGACGCACAGTTTTCTCCTCACTAGAAGGCAGCAGGCACTAGCTCCGGTGGGGCCTAAGGTTGATTTTCTGTCACCGGATCGTTGTCGAGTCAATCTTGAGTACCCTGGGGGCAGGTAGGCGCCACAGCGTGGCGAGGTGCAGGGGCTGTTTTTTGTTGTTAGAGTTATTTTCGAAATAAAAAGTCTCTTTAAAGGGTGATTTAGCCTTTTATCAGGGGGTGCAATAATTTTTGGAAATTTTGAACTGTTTACTATAAAATTTTAGTAAACAAATAGACTGGCGAACCAGTCAAATAAATGCTTGTATTTGACCCAATGCTGATCAAGTTCATAACCCACAGAAATAATAACAACAAGCCATGATGCAGGGGTCCGCTCTGCGTATTAACCCGTAGCAAGCAATGATGTGAGTCTATGCAATGAAAGTACTGGAACAGCAATACACTTGCGCTAAAGAATGGAGCTGAAGGAACTAGCGGTTTGTTCACTCACCCACCATGAAGAGGAATGTAGCGTCTCAGGCAGAAATGAGCCGGTCTCCTAATGAAGCATTCTGGCACAAGCGGTGAAAACCTTCTTCTCGTGCTAGCTCTGTGTGGCGTACCACGTGTTCAGGAGCAGGCCAATCCTCAGCCCGACCGGCTTGTGTTCTTGATGATGTCACCGTCAGCTGGGGGACTCAACAACCAATCAGATGGTGCAGTCCCGCTTTTGAAAATTCTTCTCGTATATTGAGCGACATGTATCCAAATCCAAAGGGTAATCTTTATGCAGTGGGGAGTGATGAAACTTTACCGCTGTTCCCAGACCATAAATATAGCGCAAGTCCTGGAGGAGGTTTTGGGTGTCCCACAGACTTAAAAAGTTCTCGTTCTTTAAGGGAAAGTAGTGGATTCCCCACAATCCACAATAGAAATGCAAAAAAGAGATATTCCAGAACGAGTTTGTTGAAAAACAGTTGTAATTTTATTCCTTAAAATTGTATGAAACAACATACAGCAACACGGGGTTAGTGAAGACAAAAAAACTTCTAGTTTTTTTGTCTTCACTAACCCCGTGTTGCTGTATGTTGTTTCATACAATTTTAAGGAATAAAATTACAACTGTTTTTCAACAAACTCGTTCTGGAATATCTCTTTTTTTGTATAAAATTTTAGTGATAATCGTTTTTTAGTGCAGAACAGAAAAATATTTGCGCTTTTACTTCTTAAAGGTGCAGTACATTTTTTTTCCAGAAAATAATTTGAATCAGTAAATAAGGTTATTAACGACTATTGTGGCTATTGCTAGTCTGTTTAACATGTCTGAACTTGAGGAAACTCCTTGTGTTTAGAGGCCATTGTGGAACCCCCTCTTACTTTGTGTACCTCTTGTACTGAAAGGGCCTTGCAATGTAAAAAACATATTTTATGTAAAGAAAGTGTGCCTAAGGATGATTCTAAGTCTGAAGAGAATCAGGATATGCCGCCTAATTCTCCCCAAGTGTCTCAACCTTTAACGCCCACCCAAGCGACGCCAGTTCCTCAACCGCGTCCAATTCTTTTACTCTGCAGGATATGGCTGCAGTTATGTCAACTACCCTTACAGAGGTATTATCCAAGTTACCAGTGTTACAGGGTAAAGCAGTAGGACAGGAATCAATGTAAATACTGAGTCATCTGATGCTTTGTTGGCTATTTCCGATGTACCCTCACAGGGATCTGAGTTGGGGGTCAGGGAACCTTTGTCTGAGGGATAACTTTCAGAAACCGGACGTGTGTTACCTCAGACAGATTCGGACGTCATGTCCTTTAAATTTAAGCTGGAACACCTCCGCCTGTTACTTAGGGAGGTTTTAGCGACTCTGGATGACTGTGACCCTATTATGGTACCACCAGAGAAATTGTGTAAAATGGGCAAATATCTGGAAGTTCCCGCTTACACTGACGTTTTTCCGGTTCCTAAGAGAATATCAGAGATTATAAAGAAGGAGTGGGACAGACCGGGTATACCGTTCTCTCCTCCTCCTAATTTTAAGAAAATGTATCCCATATCAAACACCGTTCGGGACTCTTGGCAAACTGTCCCTAAGGTGGAGGGAGCTATATCTACCCTGGCTAAGCGTACAACTATTCCTATTGAGGACAGTTGTGCTTTCAAAGACCCTATGGATAAGAAATTAGAGGATCTTCTAAAGAAATTATTTATTCATCAGGGTTTCCTTTTACAACCAACAGCCTGCATTGTTCCAGTTACTACTGGAGAGACTTTCTGGTTTGATGCCTTAGAAGAGTCTCTTAAGATTGAGACCCCTTTAAAGGATATTTTAGATAGAATTAAGGCTCTCAAGCTAGCTAATTCTTTTATCACAGATGCCGCCTTACAAATTGCTAAGCTGGCGGCTAAAAATGCAGGATTTGCCATTTTAGCGCGTAGAGCGTTATGGTTAAAATTGTGGTCTGCTGATGTGTCATCTAAGTCAAAGCTCTTGGCTATGCCTTTCAAAGGTAAGTCCCTATTCGGGCCTGAGTTGAAGGAAATCATTTCTGACAATACTGGAGGTAAGGGTCATCTTCTACCTCAGGATAAGTCTGCTAAGATGAGGGGTTAACAAAATCATTTTATCTCCTTTTGGAACTTTAAAGGAGTACCCTCTTCTTCCTCTTCTTCCACAAAACAGGAAGGGAATTTTGCTCAGGCCAAGTCCATCAGGAGACCCAACCAGGCTTGGAACAAGGGTAAACAACCCAAGAATCCCACTGCTGCTACCAAGACAGCTTGAAGGGGCTTCCCCCAATCCAGGACCGGATCTAGTAGGGGGCAGACTCTCTCTCTTTGCCCAGGCTTGGGCAAGAGATGTTAAGGACCCTTGGGCACTAGAAGTCGTGACCCACGGGTATCAACTGGAATTCAAGAGTTTCCTCCCAAGAGGGAGATTTCTTCTTTCATGATTGTCTGTAGACCAGATAAAAAGAGAGGCGTTCTTACGTTGTGTAAAAGACCTCTCTACTATGGGAGTAATTCGTCCTGTTCCAAGACTAGAACAGGGGCGGGGTTTTTACTCATATCTTTTCATGGTTCCCAAAAAAGAGGGGACGTTAAGACCCATTTTAGATCTCAAGAGTCTAAACAAGTTTCTCAGAGTCCCATCTTTCAAGATGGAGACTATTCAAACAATTTTGCCAATGATCCAGGAGGGTCAATATATGACTACCGTGGACTTAAAGGATGCATACCTGCATATTCCTATCCACAAAGATCATCATCAGTTCCTAAGGTTTGCCTTCCTTGACAAACATTTTCAGTTCGTGGCTCTTCCCTTTGGGTTGGCCACAGCACCCAGGATCTTCACAAAGGTTCTAGGGTCCCTTCTGGCGGTTCTCAAGCCGAGGGGTATAGCAGTGGCGCCTTATCTTGATGAAATTCTGATTCAGGCGTCAACTTATCATCTAACAAAGTCTCATACAGACACAGTGTTGTCCTTTCTGAGAACTCACGGATGGAAGGTGAATTTAGAAAAGAGTTCACTAACTCCACAGACAAGGGTTCCCTTCTTGGGAACTCTGATAGATTCTATAGACATGAAGATTTTTCAGACGGAGCTCAGAAAGTCAAAGATTCTAAATACATGCCGAGCCCTTCAGTCCAATCCTCGGCCGTCAGCGGCTCAATGCATGGAGGTAATTGGATTGATGGTGGCGGCAATGGACATCATTCCGTTTGCTCGATTTCATCTCAGACCACTGCAACTGTGCATGCTCGGACAGTGGAATGGGGATTATGCAGATTTATCTCCTCAGATAAATCTGAACCAGGAGACCAGAGAATCTCTCTTCTTTGGTGGTTGTCACCGGATCATCTGTCTCAAGGGACGTGTTTCCGCAGACCTTCGTGGGTGATAGTGACAACGGACGCCAGTCTACTAGGCTGGGGTGCAGTCTGGAATTCCCTGAAGGCTCAGGGTGTATGGACTCAGGTGGAGTCTCTACTTCCAATCAATATTCTGGAATTGAGAGCAATATTCAATGCGCTCCAGGCGTGGCCTCAGTTGGCTTCGGCCAAATTCATCAGGTTCCAGTCGGACAACATCACGACTGTGGCTTACATCAATCATCAGGGAGGAACGAGGAGTTCCTTAGCGATGACAGAAGTATCCAAGATAATTTGATGGGCGGAGGCCCACTCTTGTTATCTGTCAGCAATCTACATCCCAGGAGTAGACAACTGGGAAGCAGACTTTTTAAGCCGACAGGCTTTTCATCCGGGGGAGTGGGAACTCCATCCGGAGGTATTTGCATCACTGATTCTCCGATGGGGCAGACCGGAGTTGGATCTGATGGCGTCTCGACAGAATGCCAAGCTCCCAAGATATGGTTCTAGGTCGAGGGATCCTCAGGCCGAACTGATAGATGCCTTGGCAGTGCCTTGGTCATTCAACCTAGCTTATATGTTTCCACCGTTTCCCCTCCTTCCCCGAGTGATTGCTCGGATCAAACAGGAGAGGGCTTCAGTAATTCTAATCGTGCCTGAGTGGCCATGCAGGACTTGGTATGCAGATCTAGTGGACATGTCCTCTCTGCCGCCGTGGAAACTTCCAGTGAGACGGGACCTTCTCATTCAAGGTCCTTTTCAACATCCAAATCTAGTTTCTCTGCTTGGAGATAGAACGCTTGATTTTATATAAGCAGGGTTTCTCTGAGTCGGTCATTGATACTTTGATTCAGGCGTGTAAGCCTGTTACCAGAAAGATTTATCATAAGATATGGCGTAAATATCTTTTTTGGTGTGAATCCAAGGGCTACTTATGGAGTAAAGTTAGGATTCCCAGGATTCTGTCTTTTCTCCAAGAAGGATTGGAGAAAGGGTTATCAGCGAGTTCCTTAAAGGGACAAATTTCTGCTTTGTCAATTTTGCTACACAAACGTTTGGCAGAGGTTCCAGACGTTCAGTCTTTTTGTCAGGCTTTAACTAGAATTAAGCCTGTATTTAGACCAATTGCTCCACCCTGGAGTTTGAATTTAGTTCTTAGTGTTCTTCAAGGGGTTCCGTTTGAACCCATGCATTCCATAGATATTAAGTTGTTATCTTGGAAAGTTTTGTTTTTGGTTGCTATTTCTTCTGCTCGTAGAGTTTCTGAGCTTTCAGCGTTACAATGTGATTCGCCTTATCTTATCTTCCATTCTGATAAGGTGGTCTTACGTACCAAACCTGGTTTCCTTCCTAAGGTTGTTTCTAATAAGAATATTAATCAGGAAATCATTGTTCCTTCATTATGTCCTAACCCTTCTTCTAAGAAGGAACGTATTGGGTTACTCACCTTGGAGTTAAAATCTCTAACAACTTGAAGCAGATGGTCAAGGATAACTACCTGCCCCTTTTGGCGGATTTACGTGCTTTAAAAAATGTATGGGACCACAAGAGCATATCTTGGATGGGCCTCATAGCTTCCCTCAAAATGTCGTTTCTCTCTCGGCTTACCTATCTGTTTAGATGTCTTCCGATTAGAATACCTACTCATCTCCTGTTACAATTTCAAAGTGAGTGCACGAAATTTATTTGGCAGAATAGGACTCCCAGAATAGCTCATAAAACCCTACAGTTTTCCGTCCAGCTAGGAGGATTAGCCTCCCCATCTATAGTTAAGTATTATGAGGGAGCCATGCTCACGCATATCTCTCAATGGGGGGTGCTCCAGTCACAAGATAGGTGGAGAGACATCGAACAAGCCTCACTACCCTTTGACATTTACCTAAAGGATCTAATCTGGACCCCAGCCCATAGTCATAGAACCTTACACATTAATAACCTTGTAGTTCTGGAATGTCTGGCAATTTGGGATAAGATTCGGCATCGTAACCTGATTGCACCTCATCCCTCCCCGATCACTTCTGTCTCAGGCCTCCTCACAGGCCTTGTGGAAACACACCCCAATGCGTGGGGTCGAATAGGTGTAAAACAAGTCTCGGACTTTTGGTCAGGGTCTGGCAGTGATGGATATATCTCGCTGTCCCAGGACAGTTTCCGGGATAATATCCCGCCCTACCTCCACTTCGAACTTACTAGAATTAAGAGTTTCCTCTCTAGCTGGGGATTCCTCCCTACCATTCTCAGACAGCTTACCCCATGGGAATCTGTGTGGAAAGGAGGTTGTAGACTTTATAGGCCTCTCTCGAGGCACTACGGTCTGCTTGAGGGCTCCATACCCCCTGACCTGGCACCACATCTGCTTAAGTGGGACGCTGTTCTTCACACTCGTATTCTGGTAAACGCTTGGCAGAGGTCTATTATTCTAACTAAAAAATCATTGCATTGTATAACAATGTTCGAAACTTACTGCAAAATCATCTCTCAATGGTATCTGGTCCCCGCGTGGCTGTCCAAATGTTTCCATTGTCTTCTCCACAGTGTTGGAGAGATTGCGGTTCCCACGGTGATATGCTCCACACATGGTGGGAATGCCCAAGGCTAACTCCCCTGTGGAACGAGTGCTTCCGCACTCTGACGGCTTTTAAGATCACGATACCCAAATGTCCAGCCACGGCACTTCTCCACCTAAATTTGCACACTCCCCAAACATCAGCAGATTTTCTGTGTTTACCTCCTGTCATCAGTTAAAACTAATATAGCTAGACGCTGGAAGAAAGCAACTCCCCCAATAGTTTGGACAAATCAGACCTTTTCGAAATGGTTTGGGCTGACTGGACAGACACACACGACACTATATGGTCACCCCAGGTTAGGGCCAAGTGCTCGTGCCTCCACCACCTTGAGGCGACCCTCGGAGTTGTCTTCCCCCTTCCCCCCTTTTATTCCCCATCGGTGTGTACCTTCCTCCCCTCCCCCCCCTCTCCCACCCCTTTAATAGGATTTTCATCAATCATCTTCATTATTTATTGTTTTTTCTGGAAATCGTAGGGGTCAGAAAGCTACGGCTACCTCCCTTTCTTTTTGACTGAAGAGTATCATCCGTCTGGCGTATGAGACTGCTGGACTGAAGCCTCCTGAAAGAATTACGGCTCATTCTACTAGGGCTGTGGCTTCCTCATTTGCAATTAAAAACAATGCTTCTGTTGAACAGATTTGCAAGGCTGCAACTTGGTCGTCTCTTCACACTTTTTCCAAATCTTACAAATTTGATACTTTTGCTTCTTCTGAGGCTGGTTTTGAGTGAAAGGTTCTTCAAGCAATAGTGCCTTCCGTAGAGAGAGAGAGATTGAGAGAGAGAGATTGAGAGAGAGAGATTGAGAGAGAGAGAGATTGAGAGAGAGAGAGAGATTGAGAGAGAGAGAGAGAGATTGAGAGAGAGAGAGAGAGAGAGAGAGAGAGATTGAGAGAGAGAGATTGAGAGAGATTGAGAGAGAGAGAGATTGAGAGAGATTGAGAGAGAGAGAGATTGAGAGAGAGAGAGAGATTGAGAGAGAGATTGAGAGAAGTAAATGTTTAAGATTCCCCTTTCTGGTATGTACAAAAAAAAATACCTAACCATGTTCAAGATCAGGTATGTATATGAGATCTAATCAGGGATACTACAAGTGATAATGTGTAACAGTATCTTTAACATTTTTTACTTAAATATGTGTGGAAAAAGAAACTGAAATGGTTTGAAGAATTCAGAGGAATTCTGCAAGATCAATATTCAAATTTAAACCTCTTGGTTTTAAGGCATTTCATTTATGGATCCAGAAAGTTTATTTTCGTCATAACTCTTTTAAGATAATATGTTACACACTATCACTGGTAGTATCTCTGATTAGACCTCATATACATGCCTGATCTTGAACATATTTAGGTATTTTTTTTGTACATACCCCCGTGGTATTATCTTAAACATTTACTTTAAAGGGACACTAAACCCAAATTTTTTCTATCGTAATACAGATAGAGCGTGCAATTTTAAGCAACTTTCTACTTTACTCCTATTATCAAATTTTCTTCATTCTCTTGATAGCTTTATTTGAAAAGCAAGAATGTTAGTTTAGATTCCGGCCATTTTTGGTGAACAACCTAGGTTGTTCTTGCTGATTGGTGAATAAATTCACCCACCAATAAACAAGTGCTGTCCAGTCCCTGAACCAAAACATTTCTGGCTCCTTAGCTTAGATGCCTTCTTTTTCAAATAAAGATAGCAAGAGAGCAAAGAAAATTTAATAGTAGGAGTAAATAAGAAAGTTGCTTAAAATTGCATGCTCTATCTGAATCACAAAATAAAAAAATTTGATTCAGTGTCCCTTTAAGCCCTTTTCAGGTATTTATATTTTAAAAAAAAAAAAAAAAAAAAAATATATATATATATATATATATATATATATATATTGTTTGATATTTTTTCAAAACATCTTTTAAATATATTGACTATTATCTCTATTTATAAGTCTAACTGACCATGTTTCTATATTTTACTTCACAGCGACATATGGATAAATACACTTTAGAGTGACATGTGGATAAATAGTATAAACACATTTCTGACTTCAAACTATGTGGATTTAATTGTGAATATAATTATACCTCTGTACGTAGTAACGATATTGTGTAGATTGTTTTTGATAGCATTAAAAGCCTATTCAGTCGGAGGGGGCGGAGCCAAACACAGCACAGAGCAGTCGCAACCTTTCAGAGCTCCCACTTATGTACTAGCTTTAAGTTGCTAAAAACCAACAAAGGACCGTTTTCTCTTTTAAGAGACACTTTAGTAATTATTCAGCTGCTGTGCTCCTACTATTTGCACTTTGAGCCACATGGTGACTTTTTAGGAGCTGACTTAGGCCGCAGACTATAGGAGCCTCAGAGAAGAGGAGCTAATCCTACCCAGAGACCGGAGGGTTCGGCACAGCTTCCACTGCTGCAACATATCGCATCTAGCTCCGGAGGGTCGGGGATCCGCTCCGGAGCTCATCTGAGGACGTAGCAGCTGCCGCAAACAGAGATCTGCCTAAAACAACGCAGGGGACATTCCTCCGGCACTACAGCAGAGGCGGCAAGTGTGAGTAGCACTCGGGCGGACATCGCCTAGAGATAAATTACACTAACTCCTCCATTAACTCTATTACAGCAGAAACGCACCCATTTCAAAAAATTGCCACCTGTGTTTCACTGCTACTGGGTGCCTATCAGGCTAAGGCGCGAACGCGCCATCTTGGATTTTTCTCTCTCCTAATATACACCCAGTGCTAAATGTGACAGTTAACGCTGAGCAGCTAAGCCCCAAAATTTAGCATCTGACATCAGCACAGTCATAAACAGCTGGTACTACAGTCTCTATGGACATATAGCAAAAAAAAAAAAAGGTGCATCTAAGCCCACTCGCCTCTACTAACTCTACTAACTATAAATTAATAACCATCATAACGTTATTGCCACGTGGGAACTTAATTCAGTGCAGGGCTCCACTGGCCACTTCTCTAGTATTATACCCACAACTGTGTACCTCTAGGTCTCTCTCTGCTCACCTGACATATCAGGGAATTACACAGTAGAAGAGCTGCACATACATCCCTACAGCTGGATAATACTTCAGTCTCAGGTGCCTGGCTCAGGGACACAGTTAAATGCTTATAACTAGAACAGTTCTGCATGAGTAAATTCTACAGGGAGGAAAACTACAGTTACAGCACCTTGTGGCATCACACAGCTTTCAAAGGCAAGAAGTACAGCAAAAATAGTCAATTATCATCAGCCTCTCAACCTTTTGTAAATAAAATCTGCAATAATGTGTTATTGAGGCCTGAATTCCTCGTAGTTCATCATTGTTTCTAAGTCTTTATGTAACTGTACTCCAATTAGATGATAACTACACTATAAGCACCATGGAATAAAACAGCTTGGCCGTTTCAGCCTGTCTACCACTCAGTGTTATACAATATAATTTCAGTATATAGGTTCAAATAAGTCCGCTTCTGAAGCAGCAGAATCTCCGCAAAATTTTAGCTCTACAATAAATATTTCGTTTAATAGCATGTCACAGTCAACCAGGAAAAAAAACAACAACTTCTATTACCAAAAAAGACTGTGATTGACCATTTTGGGCCCCTATGTACAGCATCACAGCTTAGTGACACTGAATCCCCGGAGTCACCGAGAACCGAAACCTCTGAACTCACGCTGGCAGCCATGCAAGATATCCAGCAGTCTTCACCAACTACAGTTACTCCTACCTTCATCATGGACTCCTTGAAATCTTTACTGGATAATCACTATGCGTCATTCACGGCTAAACTTACAACTTCTACTGCTGAGCTGAAAAGAGAAATTTCGTCTACAAATGAACGCATCGATTCTCTTGAAAGACGCCAAGAGGATATGACTTCTGAACGATCCAATCTACTAAACTTCGCACAGCGACTCTCTGATTACTTCGATGTAGTAGAAGATAAAATTGCCGACCTGGAAGACAGGTCCAGGCGCAACAACCTACGGATCCGGGGGGTGCCTGAGACCGTCTCCATGTCTGACCTACAGCCATTCCTAAGGGAATTGTTCCATCTTCTAGCACCTCCAGCCTTGAAATCGGAAGACCTGATAGATAGAGCCCATCGCTCGCTCAAACCCAAGGGCTTGTCTGAGGATCAGCCGAGAGACATAATAGTCTGTATGCACTACTACACTTATAAAGAAAGAATCCAAAGGGCCCATTTCCAGAAACCAGCTTTACCTGATAAGTTCTGAAACGTACAAATATTTCCCGATCTGTCTGCAAGGACTCTACAGAAAAGAAAAACCTTTACTGAAGTTTGCCTCTATTCTCAGAAAGAACAACATTAGGTACAGATGGGGTTACCCCATAAAGCTACTTGTCTTCAGAAATAAACAAGTTTTCATAATCATGAAGCCAGATAAAGGCTTTGAACTTCTACAACTCTGGAACCTGCTGCCTTCTCGCAAAGAGAACCTGCATCCTCAACACAACCAACTAAATGCCTCAGCAGAGGAATGGCCAGCTTCTTCCACTTCCACCTCCAGTGGCCGCCAGACCATCACAAGTCATACAAGAATCAGTTATCCAAACTGGTCCCCAAGCAAGGTGCAAGACCCTACTCAACGTAAACAACTAGAAAGACCTGACTGGTCTGCACTCCCTCGGAGACATAGATCTGGCTCACCGACAGCCTAAAGGCACCCGCATGATTCGAACTTCGTGCTCTGCACTGAAAGACTATGTTGCAGCTTCACTTGGCTGCCTGAGTAAGATATCCTAGCGAGAGTGACTTAAGAACGATAAGTATACACCTAATTATGTTCTACATTCTTATGTTACAGTTCTCTTACATGTTGATGTTATTGCCAAAAGTTTGTGAGTTTGTTTTTCTAGAGAGACTTTTTATAGCTACACCTACAGCAGGGACTGTCCTATGGGCCTCATTTCAGGCCTGATGGGGTTCCAATAGCTCATGTCTCAACAACCTAAACATCTGATTGTCTTGCAGATTATTAACCAGATGCTGTCCTTACTGTGTTAACTGTTATTCCTGTTGAAGTTTAACTGTATAGTATTAACCTTACATTACATTCCCGCATACAGAGATTACATTGCACTCGCCTTCACAAAAAACATAAAACACACCTTAGGAGGACGTCAAGCTACATAACATCCGTGGCCGAGGTGTCAGCTCGACTTACTTAGGCCATACACTCACTAAACAGCGACTTCCATCTCATTACAGAGTTTAACTTATCAAACTTTATGACTCCACTAACATTTTCTTGAAACTCCGTTTAGAGGACATCAACTTAAATTACCCTTAAACCTACCCGAGGAAACAACGAGACTACATGAGGAGATACCTGGACACTAGACAAACACTCACGGACACACACTCTAATCAGGTGACCCTACATACTAACATGGACAACAGTATAGCTGCAACTTGACATGTGCATGGGCTGCACGCTACATTTCCTTGGTAACAAATGTTTAATACTCAAAATGTTGAGGTATATAAACTAATGTTTATTGAATGTTCATTACATGTATAGTATTACTTTTTTCTTCTATGCTGTTCTTTTAGATATGTATAAACACTGTCAGTATCGCCCTTATAGGCCTTAACTACACCACATGACAGGCGTATTGGCCGCCTCACCGAACCTACCTAACTTTACAACTATATATAAATACCTCCCCCCCCCACAATCTCATATCACAATTCATATACCCTTACTTACTACCATTTATTTTCCACAAGGAACCTCCTCTTTTGAGGGGGACTACCTAAGCGGTTTCTCTCGTCTATACCGCAACTACTAGAAACGCACTACTTTACAGCCTTGAATATTACACTTTGCCTTTCAGGAGTAACCTCCCCTTATCTCACTTCATCTCCCCCCAGCCGTCCTTTTCCTCAACCTTGTATCCCTCCCTCCTTGTTTCCCTCCACCCTAATCTCCCCTCCCCTCTTTTTTTCTCTCTCTCTTCTCCCTCACTCATTCTCCTAAGTAGCAATTAACACTATCCTACTATGGCGCTAACTTGTACCTCCCATAACGTCAGAGGCCTTAACACACCAAACAAGAGAAGCAGACTTTTAAACTACCTTGCCCACGCCAAGTCAAAGATCTCTTTTTTACAGGAGACTCACTGGGTTGAGGGCTCACCCATCCCATTATGCAGTAAACTATACCCGATAATCGAGACAGCCTCCTCCCCGGGGAAATCAAAAGGTGTAGCGATCTTAATCCACAAGACAGTCTTATTTGAAAGAATCAACACCTACAGAGACCCTCTAGGCAGGTATTTAATTCTTAACTGTAAATTGGATGATGTCCCTTATACTTTGGCTAACTATTATGGCCCGAACTCCGGACAAATTAGGGCGCTTAGAAAATTCCTGAGGACTCTAGCAACCCACAAGACCCAAAACCTTTTACTAGCAGGTGATTTTAATATGCTTCTAGATGTATCCTTAGACCGCAGATCCCCAAAACTCAAACCCTGTGACTCTCAGACCTCCAGGACTGCTAAGCAATTCAATAATCTTATTGCCCAATACAACTTATTTGATGCTTGGCGGTCCCATCACCCCTCATCTAGAGATTACTCCTTTTATTCTAATGTCCATAACACATACACTAGAATCGATTATATTTTGTGTGAACCCCATCTGTTAGATCAAATCCAATCTGTACACATACCTAACTGCTCCTGGTCAGATCACTGCCCGATTCAACTAACTATGAGTGCCCCACACTACTTGATGACTAGACCCACTTGGAAGCTACCCGACTTCCTTCTATCATCACCTGAGAGAGTCACACTCATACGGCAGGAAATCACTAATTTCTTAGAGATAAACGATAATGGAGCAGTCAGTGATTTCGGTCTATGGGGGGCTCTAAAAGCTTTTCTCAGGGCATTATTTATCAAATATAAAGCGGAACACAAAAAATATACGAGTGGGACCTTGACCCAAATACACACTACTCTTAGACACCTGACTTCTTCCCATATGACCTCACTAGACCCTCACATCCTATCTCAAATTGAAGAAGTTAAAACGAAAATAGAAGCCCTAGAAAATAAGAGATATCAAGAACAAACCCGTCATTTTAAGCAATTGTTTTATGCTAAAGGCAACAAAGCAGATAGGCTGTTAGCACACAAACTTAGACAGCGAACAGCAGAGGCGCGCATCCCATATTTAAAAACTTCACAAGGCACAGTCAGGTTACCAAGTGACATAGGCAAAGCTTTCGCCGCTTACTATTCCTCCTTGTACAACCTGGGGGATTCCCCAGACTCCCCCGTGCCATCTGCACAACAAATTCGGGGATTTCTAGACTCGCTATCTCTACCAACCTTAACTGATGAACAGAGATCCCTATTGCACTCTCCTTTCAGTGTAGATGAAATAGTTTCAACTATCAAAACTCTAAAGGGCCATAAGGCCCCAGGCCCAGATGGGTATACCGCCCTCTTCTACAAAACGTTCCTCGCACAGCTCTCCCCATTACTCACAAGAGTTTGCTCATTAGCCAGACAGTCAAGTTCCCTCCCCCCTGAGTTCTTAGAAGCTGTCATTGTAACCATCCCAAAGCCAGGGAAGACTCCCAACATCTGCGAACACTTCAGACCCATATCCCTGATCAACTTAGACATAAAACTCCTGGCCAAGCTTTATGGCCTCCAGACTAAACCAAGTCCTCCCTTCACTTATTGATAGAGACCAGGTGGGTTTCACACCTGGTAGAGAAGGACCTGACAACACCAGGCGAATTCTCAATATCTATTTTGAGGCCAAGCGACAGGGTATCCCCTGTACCACCCTAGCACTGGACGCTGAAAAGGCCTTCGATAGGGTGAATTGGGCCTACCTATTCGAAGTCCTAGATAAATTTGGTTTCCCCCCATACTTCCATGCCTGTGTCAAAGCACTGTACTCTGCTCCATCGGCATCCGTGAGGGGCCTAGGATTCCAGTCTCCCGTATTTCCCATTACAAATGGAACGAGGCAAGGCTGCCCCTTATCCCCATTGATCTTCACTCTCATCATGGAGCCGCTTGCTGAGGCTATCAGAAACAACCCAGACATTCAGGGGGTTGAGATTGCGGGGATGGTACAAAAAACTTCATTATTCGCGGACGATCTCACCATCTTCTTGGGAAACCCCTGCAAATCCCTCCCTCTCCTTTTTAATGTCCTACATACGTTTGGACAGGTTAGCTTCTACAAGCTTAATGTTAATAAAACAGACGCTTACGTCATTAATATGACACCTGAGGAGCTCTCGGCATTAAAGAAGCTGTACACTTTTAACTGGTCCCATCAAAAGATCAAGCACTTGGGGGTTTACCTCTCCCACAATATTTCCACTATTTTGGAGGCTAATTTTTACCCCCTACTACGGCATTTTCAAGAGAATGCTGACAAGTCGAGTGTTACATGCATCTCCTGGTTAGGACGTATAGCGGCATTCAAGATGGTCTTACTACCTAAACTTACTTACCTGTTCCGCTCACTACCCATACCAATTCCTAAAACTCTTATTGGTAAATTCCAACACATATGCAATACATATGTTTGGAGGAACAAGCATCCTAGGGTAGCCACGAGAATAATGCAGCAGCCCTTCCATAGTGGGGGTGCGGGCGCCCCCAACTTATTCTATTACCACAAAGATTCCAGAATAGCCCACATCCTCCCATGGAGCGAGATCACAGTTCAAAGTAAATGGCAGATACTAGAACAGGCCACCCTCCCCGGTCAGCTAAGATTAGCAGACCTCATATGGCTGCCTAGACATGTCAGATCCTCCTACAAGATTCAGAACTTAATTGTTCTGCATGCACTACGCTTCTGGGATAGAATCCGCTCATTGCCACAAATTGCCCCCCACCCTTCCCCTACCCACTCCCTCTCGGGCTTGCTAGCAGCTCTCAGAGGCTCACATCCACACTTGTGGCATGATCAAGGTATAAATTGTATAGCCGATTTATTCCCAAGGGGGCGTTTTATCAAGACATCAGGTTTCCTCTCTAAACATAATCCTCCGCAAATCTTACGATTTGAGTTTTGGAGGTTTCGTAGCCTACTGAAATCATGGGGCTCCCTTGACAAGCCGCTTCGCGAACCTACTAACTGGGAGAGGAGATGGGCCTCTGGCATTAAGACTCCCCGGGCTCTATCAATCTCATACAGAGATCTAATAAACCCTCCCATTTTCTTCAAGTCAGCTTATATCATGACCTGGGAAAGAGATCTTCACTTTCATGCTGATCAGGGCGATTGGTCCAAAGCAGCCGCACTCACTAGGAGGGCTCTACATTGCATCACTCTACTAGAATTATACATTAAAATTTGCACACAATGGCACCTCACACCGTTGAGACTTTTTAAGATCTCAAGCCTGAACTCCCCGCTGTGCTGGAGGGACTGTGGGATGGTGGGGTCACCAGCGCATATTTGGTGGGAGTGCCCAGCAATACATCCCTTTTGGGCGGAGATCTCGCATAGATGTACACAACTTTCCCCCCTTCTAGGAACCACCCCACAAACCCTGCTCTTCCATCTAGACATTAAAACATTGACTGCCCGACAGACCTTCTTAGCATCTATTTGCTCACTGCGGCTAAGCTATCAATAGCTAGACTATGGAAACAGAAAACACTCCCAACTTGGAACGATGTGGTCAGAATAATGACCTACCTGGAACTCATGGAAGGTCCGATTTTCAATCAGCAAAACAAATCACTTTTACACACACAGGTGTGGGGGGTCTGGGAGTCACTCAGGTAGACCATAAAGGAAGGCCAGGAAACCAGTGAAAATTTTTCAGGCCCTTCATGGTATGGCAGACAGGACGACTTTCCCGTTCGGAGACAGAGGTCCTTACACCTCACAGCCTATTCTTCACTTCTTCACTTCTTCACTTCTTCACTTCTCTTTCCTCCTCTTTCCCCCAAATCCCCTTTTTTTTTTTTTTTTTCTCTCTCTTTCTCTTTTCTCTTCCTCTCCCCCTCTCCCCTATACCCGCACCCACATCCCTAACCCATTCCATCCCCCCTTCGGTTACTCTTGTTGGTAACTAACTTATGACATGAAATGTGTCATAATACTACACCTTGACGCTGATACATTTTATATATTGCGCCACTTTGCTCATAGGATTTAAATTGTATATAACATGAATAATGTGGTTTCCTAAATGGACCCTTTAGAGGTCTATCCTATTGTAGACATACCTACTTGAACCCTTGAGACTACAGCATAATAAAGCCATGAGAGGTCCTCTGGGCCCGTAATGTAGGTACTCACATTTATGTCAGCATCTTATGCTTGTATGCCGTAATTAAACCACAATAAAAATTATTTAAAAAAAAAAAAAAGCCTATTCAGTCATTTTTTATTGGAAATATTAATGATGCAAAGATAAAAAAATATACATTGTAGCATTCAGATTAGCGCTTCTATAGCGAGCCCTACCCCCTTTCTTGGTGTATATAGGTATTGTATAGGAGGATGGTAACAGATTGCCCTCTGATGAAGTGAGTTTCACGAAACACCCAAGGGTGGAGCCACGCAGCGAGTGACATCACATCCGGTGTAGCGGTCCAGGAGCAGAGAGACCCATAACGGTGCTGTTTTTGTAACCTCTACAGAATTGCCTTACTCTCCTTGAACGAGAGTCTTGCACCTAGACTTCCATCTCCTGCAAATAACCCGATAAGTATACAAGATTGCTCGTAGTATACTGTGGAATGGAACTTTAATGTTTTTGGAATTTTCTTGAATGCATACTAACTTTTAATACCAATTATAGTAGCGGTGTGGGTTGTGTGTTTTTTGATTTAAGAATATTTAAATACAAGCTTTTTATTTCTCAGTTTTCAGTACTTCTCCAACTAGTTGTTTTGGTTTACATTCACACCGCCAGCATATCATTGCTGAACTAGTTGTTTTGGTTTACATTCACACCGCCAGCATATCATTGCTGAACTAGTTGTTTTGGTTTACATCACACCGCAAGCATATCATTGCTGAACTAGTTATTTTGGTTTACATCACACCGCCAGCATATCGTTGCTGAAGTATAGGAAATGAACTATTGGGATGTAACACTGAGACATAGTATATACTATATACTATTACAGACCATTTGCCAATTAGGATCTACCTGATGTATTGATCACACCTTTAACACAGTGGGGATATATTTCCCATCCAGGCCCATAATATACCTCATACATTTGAGTTCTGATCAGGTGAGCATAACCACTCACATTACTTTGATACGTATTGCTTTATCAGATTACACTATGATGTTTTTGTTTCTCTGTTTTGTTGTTCCTCTCTCTTCTTCTTAACCCTTTGACTACTGACGAGTATACTTGAGAGTGCCGTCTGACTCCTTTATTTTTGCATTTGACTTCCATATAGACTTCCTTTATCCTAGTGACCTGAAAGGGACAGTCAAGTCCAAAAAAAAACCTTTCATGATTCAGATAGGGTTAGGAGTTGGGTGTAGTGGACAGCGCCAAGGGGCTAAAATGTACTTGCTCAACTTCTATAAAAACGGCCGCCCAATACGGTCGTTACAAATCAAGACAGAAAGAGGGAAGGTAGAAGGAGCACCACAGAGAGTCTTTAGTACATGTACTGTGGTGTATAAACTTAGCTGTCTGATAGGTATAAAAATCAAACAATTATGGTATAGAAATTAGGAATATAAAAAATTAGGAATTTTGAAAATTGTTTAGTTCTTATTTTTAATCCACCTCACATATATGTCCCTATAGAGTGATTCTACTTTAAGCATGTGATAAAATTAAATAAAATAATTCAAAGGACGTATAGATCTATTTCAATTGTTAATAATGTTGATATTCGAAATTGGAAGTTACTCAGGGATTATTTATTATAAATCTATTCGATATGATGATTTACTAATACATAGTGGTTAAAAACTGGGAATTCCAATAAAATGACAAGTACAATTTAAAAACACAATTTAAAAAGCACAGTTTAGACTGCAGAACTGATTTTCCAGCCAGATATATGGAAAGGAAAGAACTGAGAATGATTAAGTCAGTGTGTGACCGTTGATAGTGATAAAGAAATACGTGTGTACAGTAAATGTGTACAATAAATAGTTGGTTATAAGATCTTGCTTGGTTTTTGCTAATGTTGTGAATGTATGCTGTTTGTAAACATATACAATTTAACCCTTTTGTGCCGAGGTTAACGTGTCTACATCGGAACAACTGTTCTGATGTAAACAAATTTAAATCTCGCCATCGTGCACATGATGTCCGTATGATGCTAGGCATGCCTTCCAGACCGCGATCCCATCAGGGAAGCGCCATTGGCTTTAGGAAAGCCAAGCATTTAGGGCGTATTTCATCCTTCGGCGCTAAAGCCCAGCAAATTTCGAACGAAATACAACGTCCTAACGGCGTTAAAGGGTAAATGAACTATGGGAATGAGCTGTGTATTCAATAGGTTAAATTATATGTCTGTCAAAATAGATTTTAAGTCCATAGGTCAAAACATGCAGGAAGTGATTTGGTAACTCTTTAAAAGGTGAGCCACTTACACTTGCAACTACACCTTATGCAAGGGCGAGACCCTGAAATGCATTGTGAGTAGCAATTTGTCTGGCTAGGCAAGTGTTTCAGTTTTTTATTGTATTTTATTAATTTGTATTGTGGTGTTTGGTAGATTTGCATGTTTTTCCTGTTCTTATCTATACCCTTTTATGCATTCGCTATTTCAGTGAAATTGTATATCTATACCAATATTTATTAAAGGGACAGTCAATACCCGGCACAACTTAATCCCATAATTTAGATCCTCAGAATAAGATGCGCTTGCACCACCTCCAATGTTAAATACCTCTAACGTTATAGGAGTAATCATCCACAGCATATACGTTTTTCTGCTGTACACATGGCCGCCAAACTGCACCAAACGTTACATATTACGTTTCATTTTAAACTTAACCGCAAATCAGAATAGAATCCTCGGTTGGATTCTTAACAGGCATTCACTGCGATTCACAGCAGCACTTCAGATTTCTGCTTGCAAGTGGACAGAAATATAAATGTGCATTCGCATTAGCAAAGGAACACGAACGAGCATGAAATTCAATAGAGAAGGGGGCGAAGGAAAAGGGGGAGGAGTTTGGCCGCCATATCTACAGCAGAAAAAACGTATGTGCTGTGTACGATTACTCCTATAACATTAGAGGTATTTAACATGGGAGGCGGTGCAGGCACATCTTATTCTGAGGATCTAAATTATAGGATTAAGTTGTGCCGGGTGTTGACTGTCCCTTTTTAAGACTGTTTGTTTAAAATATACACACTGCTTGTAACAGTAATAAAACTCATTGCACATTGTATCCAACAATTATTTGTTTTATTAACCCCTTAGTGACCAGACCATTTTTCAATTTTCTTACCGTTAAGGACCAGGGCTTTTTTTTACATTTCTGCTGTGTTTGTGTTTAGCTGTAATTTTCCTCTTACTCATTTACTGTACCCACACATATACTGTTTTTCTCTCCATTAAATTTACTTTCTAAAGATAGAAACACAAATGTACAAAAATCACTTGGTGAAATAGTGATACAATAACAAGTGAATAAAATAATAATATTATTATTATTAGGTATTTGTAGAGTGCTCACAGGTTCCGCAGCACTATGAAAAAAGGTGGTATATAAAAACAAATACAGGGATCAAATGGGTAGAGGGTCCTGCCGAGAGTTGCACTGTTGTAGTCGGCTTTACGCACGCTGGGCTAATAGGCTTACATGCTATGGGGTTTAATGAGATAGCAGTGGAGATAGGTTAGTGTAGGTTGTATGCATCCCTGAATAGTAGAGTCTTCAGGGAGCACTTGAAGCTTTAAAAACTAGGGGAGAGTCTTGTGGAGCGAGTCTGGAGAAATCTTGTAAACGGGAATTTGAGGAGGTAACAAGAGAGGAGGAGAATAGTAGATCATGAGCAGAGCGAAGGGGTTGGGAAGGAGAGTATCTGGAGACAAGGTCTGAGATGTAGGGGGAGCAGTGCAATTGAGGGCTTTGTGTGTCCGAGTCTGAAGGTTGTGTTTTTTATCCTGGAGGCAAGAGGAAGCCAGTGAAGGGATTGGCAGAAAGGTGCGGCAGAAGAAGAGCGATGTGTAAGGAAGATGAGCCTGGCAGAGGCATTCATTATGGATTGTAAAGGAGCTAGGCGGCAGCTAGGGAGACCAGAGAGGACCGAGCTGCAGTAGTCTAGGCGGGAAAGGATGAGAGAGTGGATTAAAATCTTAGTTGTGTATTGTGTAAGGAAATATCTATCCTCCACACACACAAACTACAAACCGTAAACAAGTCCTCATAATAGCTCCTCTGCTATCTACCACCAAACCATTGCTCTTGGTTACTATCTTTGTGCGGACTCTGGTACATTGTTGTTTCATAGATTACTTGTTCTTTCCCAGAACCGGAGTGTAACTTAGAGTACTTGGTAATTCGACACTATATATATATAATTTTCAAGGAGAGTCCAGTGGGGTTCCAGATGCCCAGGTTTTTCACTGGGCCCCCAGGCAACCGAGGGGAGGGGGGAGGAGAGGCCAGGCACTGCCACCGCCACCCTCAGGGGGGGACAATACACACAGATACCCGGTGAGGCTCAACAGGAACACACAGAGGCTGAAATACCAATAATAGATAACTCAGTTATTAATTTATCCTCGCATAGCCTCTCTGACTCAAAGATGAGAGTCCTTAGATATGGATTGGGCTTTGTTCCCTTACAAGACTTTGACTTATTCGAAACTATATTGGATGTCAATAGGCTCGTGAGGGATCTAACCCTAAGAAAATATTTTCAATATGATGGTGTTGTTGAGGGTGACACTGAGAGTACCATACAGACAGAAATGAGTGTTAATTATGATGATCTTGCCTTTACAGACATCTGTTCACTAAGTAATTTGGAAGATCTTTCTTATGAGAACAGGGACCAGTTTCATGTCGACAAAATATCTTGTAAAATGAAATCTAGATCAAATTTCTACCCCATACAGGCTAGGGGTAAAAGCCTAGAGGTCTTCCACAAAAGGGTAGTTTAAAAGTCTAACTGCTCTATCACAACAACATGGCAGAAGTCAGTCTAATTTAACGAGAAAGGAAAGGGAAGCCGTGACCAGTTTGCAGAATGATTCCATTATCATTAGACAATCCGATAAAGGCGGAAGCGTGTGCGTTCTAGACAGGGAAATGTATGTGCGAGAGGCACACAGGCAACTCCAAGATCCTGAAGCCTACATTCCACTGGCGAGAGATCCTACCACACAATATCAGAGATTACTCAAGGACCTTTTGGATGATGGTTTGGAGATGGGCATTATTGACAGGAAGACTTTTGATTGTCTTCTTGTGGATAATCCAATAATGCCCATCTTCCACCATCTCCCAAAGGTCCATAAAAAAATCTCTCAGATGTCAGAGGTAGACCCATAGTGGCAGGAATAGGCTCGTTGTTAGAGCCCCTATCCAAAAGGGTGGACCAATTTTTACAGCCACTGGTGCACAAATTGCCCAGTTATTTGAGAGATACCACACATACTCTATCAAAGTTGGAAAAAATAGTGTGGAAACAGGAATATAGTTGGATAACCATCGACATGGTCTCCCTATATTCCTCAATACCTCACGAGTTTGGTATAGAGGCCATCAATTTTTTTCTAGATAGATGTATTGGGTATTCTGATGAGAATAAGAATTATGTCCTTCGAGTAATAGATTTTTTGCTCAATCACAATTTTTTCAAATTCTCCGATGTATGCTATCTCCAGAGGCGTGGAACCTCGATGGGGGCTAAGTTTGCCCCCTCCTACGCCAACCTCTTTATGGGGTGGTGCGAGTGGTTCCACGTCTATGGAGATGGTAACATCTTTTCATCCAAACTGGTCAGATATATGAGATTCATTGATGACCTGCTGATAGTATGGTCATCAGGGTTGTCTGAAGCTCACGATTTTGTTAACTACCTGAATGGTAATCAGGTGGGTTTAAAATTCACATTTTAATGACATAAGACCACCATTCATTACCTTGATGTCACCCTTACCTCAGATCCCTTGGAGGGTAAGATCAATTCATCCTTGTACAGAAAGCCTATATCAGGCAATTCTCTACTGCATGCCCAGAGTAATCACCCTGGGCATGTATTTAAGGGAATTTTCAAGGGACAGTTTTTACGAGTCAGACGTAACTGTACTCTTGATGAGGACTTTCAGAGAGAGAGAGCCAGCTATTAGCCGATTGCCTGTTGGCAAGAAACTACCCCAGGAAAGTGATTGACAGAGCTAAGAAAGAAGTACAGCCAATAGAGAGAGCCCAATTATTGGTACCTAAGAGAGAAAAAACAACAAATGTGCCAGGGGAAAAAAAGAACGGACAGAAGCCTTTATTTATCACATCATATTCCAATCAGTACTATAAAGTCTGTGACATAATAAGGAGGAATCTTCCTATTCTTAGAGGAGACTCCAAATTATGTAGTTCTATTATGGACGGATGTCAATTTATCTACAAACGCAACCTGACATTGGGAAACATTTTATCTCCCAGTTTGTAAAAAAGCAACCAGCCTCAAAGCTCTTGGTTGCACTTCAAAGGCACCTTTAGGTGTGGCAAAAAAGTCTGTAAATCATACAACCATGTTCACATATCCACCACCTTTGTTTCTGCCACCTCGGCTGAGGTGTTTGAAACTAGGGGATGTGTGAAGTGCTCTAGTAAATTTGTTGTTTATTTGGTAGAGTGCGTGTTGCCAGCAGTATGTTGGTAGAACAACAAGGGAGGTTGGTACCCGGATTAAGGAACACCTTGCACATATTAGCCATTAGAAAGCAGTATCAGCACTCTCCAGACACTTCCTGGAAGTACATGGGGGCAACGTTGGATCCCTCAGGTGGCAGGCTATCGAACAAGTTATGAGACCACCCTGTGATGGTGATAAATTCCAGATACTATCAAGACAGGAGATATACTGGATTCATAAACTTGGTAGCCTGCTACCTGTGGGATTCAATTCTGAGTTTGACATCATCAAATATTAGCACCGTTAAACTAGCATTTGATCATCTTAGTATGTCAGGATTTTAAGATCCATTACATCATTGACCCAAATATCGAATATAACGTGGATTTATATAGCATAATTTAGATCCTCTAAAATCATATATTGTCCCTGGGATAATTGAGGTTATACTGGGTAGGCAACATACTTGGAGTGCTAAAGTTAGACCCATTTTTGCAATACTTTAGCATAGTGAGCTACATCAATATAGAAAGCAACAATTGATTTATTTTAGTTGATATTTTATCATGTTGAATATTATATTGCATTGAACCTTTGGGGAGAATTCTCACACTTACATTGTCTGAATATGTAACCACAGACAATTTCATATGTGGGATTATGCTACTTGACATTATTATATTATATTATGCTATTCTGTTAATATATGATGTCTCCATTTTATGTATATCCATCAATCCCTATGCATGATGTTTTGAGCAGTTTGGTTGTTAATTGTTAACTATAAGTCTGCACCCAACAAAAAATATTTTTGGTACTTTAGTATGTTCTGCTGTAACATCTGATAATATTTTATGATAATTTATAACATCTTGGCATGTTTGTATGCTTGTATGCTTCTATCTTTCAGTTGTGCACAGTGTATTTTTTTCTTTGCAAATGTTATTGTTGGAATTATAAGCAGTTTCAAGTATATTCAGCTAAAATTATTCCTCAAAACATGTATACAGACACTTTATATCTATTGCTTAATGCCGTATGCATATATGTGTATCCCCCTAACATTGGTATATTTGGCAACTATTTGTTGTTTCTAAGCATTTTAATAATAATAACTTATGTGCTTTAAAAGAGACATTTCAGTCTAGCTATGAGTACAGTATACAAGTGATTCATCTCATATAGGATACAAGCATAGTTTTTTTATCTACTATTCTGGGTGAAGTCTTACTGGATGGTTTTACTCACACCAGTCTATTCACAGCACCAATAATTATGATGAGAAGATACTAGTATGCTTGTATCAGTATTTACACTTATATTTACACTCACACTTCAGCCAAGTAATGAAAGGGTTAACTTCGGGTGTGTTGAGCTTATCCAATGAGAGCAGCTCATTTGTTTTAAATAGCATGCACATGTAGCATGATTTTAGGTTTATGACTACGGTCTGAGGACCGAAACCGGTCAAACACTGTTTTTCACCCTGTTTTAATCTTGGTGTCCAGCTGTATGTCTATGGGTTACCGTAATAAAGTTTAAGTCTTTTACACAACTTGAGTGTCAGCAGCACGGATTTATTTGCCATAGGGTTTTTGGAACAAATCGTTTTTCTTCAATCAATATATGTTAATAATAAGATAAATATTTACAGGTATATACACATCTATTTTACAGATAAACAGTCCAAAATGTAATTAATACAGGGCAACTACAAAAATCCCAATTTGTCTAATAATGCTAAAATAATTATAGGAATATACTTAGCCACATTTCCCAAAGTGTTCACCATCAGACATCTTTCCAGGATAAGTAAGATAAGAAAAAGAGACAGAGGTTCTGGTGTTACAGTATTTTATACCCCAATTCAAAAGGGAGTGGCCTATCAAATGCCACTCAAAAGGCCATTGGGAGTGTCCCACCTAGACAGACACTAGACAAAATAACTCTTTAAAGGGACGGTCTAGTATTAATTAAACTTTCATTATTCAGATAGGACTTTTAATTTTAATCAACTTTCCAATTTACTTTTATCATCAAATTTGCTTTTTTCTCTTGGTATTCTTAGTTTAAACTAAACATAGGTAGGCTCATATGCTAATTTCTAAGCCTTTGATGGCTGCCTATTATCACATGCTTTTTAAATCTCTTTTCAACACAAAGAGACAAAGTACACGTGGGCCATATAGATAACACTGTGTTCAGGCACAGGGAGTTATTTAAGATCTAGCACAAAACAATGCTAAATGCAAGACAATAGATAATAAACAGTCACAGTCATGTGATCAGGGGGCTGGAAGAAGGTTCCTAGATACAAGGTAATCACAGAGGTAAAAAGTATATTAATATAACTGTGTTGGTTATGCAAAACTGGGGAATGGGTAATAAAGGGATTATCTATCTTTTGAAACAATAACAATTTGATGGTAGACTGTCCCTTTAAAACCAGCTATGTGAATTGCCAGGCATAGAATCTGTGAGCTATATTCCAATATTCCTGTGATAAAATGTCACCACAGTCCCTTTTACTCTGTGCAGATTTCATTATAGAAGAGGGCAAACAATATATACGTATTCTTTTGTTTCAATGACGAATATCTGAATTAATATACATTGAGTAGGTTTGAAAAATTAAATTTTTATCACATGAGTGTTCCTTATCTAACATTCTGATAATAAATAAACATATATATCATTACACGTTAGATCTTGCTAATGCAATGGGGAAATAAACTTAAATACAATCCAAGTTTGATAACGGTTGACATATATCACATTGTTAAAGGGTAAGGTTTAAAGGAACATATATTTGGAATCTGATATAGATCATGTATCTCTATCTGTTAATGCTTGTCACGCTCTCTTATATGTAGCAATCGACATTAGAAAATGAAGTCAATCTGTCTAAAATAACTATTAAATCAATCTATTTAAAATCTTAGAGGCAAAAAGGTGATTAAATTTATATTTAGGTATTCACATTAAAAGAATATACATATAGCGTTGCATATTAGAATGAGGGAAAAGGGAATTTATAAAGTCAATTTAAAGGATTAATTTAAAAAAAATATGCATTTCGAAATCCTTTATTTAGACCGTTTGGAACCAAAGTGTCCAGAATATAGATCCACTTCATTTCTAGTTGTCCTAAATCATTAAGTCTATCATCTCCCCTCCAATATTGAGTGGCTTTTCTAATCCCTATAAATTCTAAATGCTTTGGATCCTTGTTATGAATTTGATCAAAATGGGCTGATATTGTATGTTTTGAATAACCTGTCTTTATGTTGTATACATGTTCATTTATTCTGGTTTTTAAAAGTCTATTAGTTCTTTCTATATAAAATAAATTGCAAGAACAACGTAACATGTATACAACATATTTACTATTGCAAGTGATTAACTCTTTTATTTCAAAATTCTTTCCCTCTTTTGATACAAAATTTCTGCTAACTTTTTTCCTTTTGTGCTTTGGCACGCATTGCAAGTTTGGCATTTTACAAACCCTATTTGTGCTGTGTTTAGCCAATTGGTGTTCTTATCCTTAAAGGGACAGTAAACCTTAAAAATAATGTAATATAATTCTGCACATAGTGCAGAATTATATAACATTATTTAGGTGCTATAGCTATAAATGCCTTTTTTACCTTTTAATTTGTTAAAAATATGGCGCTTTTACAGACCCGCTCTCTGCTGAGCGGGTCTGTTATATTTAGTCAGCGCATCGGGCCAGCTGTATAGTCACAGCCCGGCCCGACCGCGCCATAAGACTAAGTGCAGCTCGCTCCTGTCACAGGAGCGAGCTGCACTTAGTGCTATGGCGCGGTCGGGCCGGGCTGTGACTATACAGCTGGCCCGATACGCTGACTAAATATAACAGACCCGCTCAGCAGAGAGCAGAGAGCGGGTCTGTAAAAGCGCCATATTTTTAACAAATTAAAAGGTAAAAAAGGCATTTATAGCTATAGCACCTAAATAATGTTATATAATTCTGCACTATGTGCAGAATTATATAACATTATTTTTAAGGTTTACTGTCCCTTTAATGTAAATACATGTAAGTTGATCTTTAATGTTAGGAACCTATATATATATATATATATATATATATATATATATATATATATATATATATATATATATATATAGGTACATAGTGCAGAATTATATAACATTATATTGGTCTTATCTGTATAAAACGTAATATTCCCTTTTTAATTTTAAAAAACCCCTGTTTTACAGACCCGCTCTCCGCTGAGCGGGTCTGTTTTATTCACACAGCGCATCGGGCCAGCTGTATAGTCACAGCCCAGCCCGGCCCGACCGCACCATAACACAAAGTGCAGCTCGCTCCTGCTCCTTAAAATGAAAAGGGAATATTACGTTTTATACAGATAAGGCTAATATAATGTTATATAATTCTGCACTATGTGCAGAATTATATAACATTATTTTTGAGGTTTACTGTCCCTTTAAGTATTGTGCCTTAAGACCAGTGGACCTACAGTTTTCTTAAAATTTTCATTACTAAATAGTTTGTTCTTATATTTTAACAAATCACTTAATTCCATTTTATCCACCGACCATCTCTTCATTATAATTATTTTCTATAAATCGTTGTTTTAGAATCTCAGCTTGTTTCTGGTATTCTTTATTATCTTTGCAATTTATTTTCAACCGTATAAACCGGTTGCGCATATTAGAAAGCCATTTAGTTTGGTGGCAACTATTTGTATTAATAAAATTGTTTACATCTACCTTTTTTTTAAAAAAATTTTGCTTTTTATTTTATTTTCTTCATTGTATACTTCAAGGTCTAAAAATTCTACTTTATGCTGATTATAATTACATGTGAAGCCAATATTATATTGATTACTTTCCAAATATTTCAAGAAATCAATTCATTTGTTTTCAAACCCAGACCAAATAAAAAATATGTTGTCTATGTAACGACGATAGGAAACAAGGTATTGCGCCCCTCTATGTGGGCTAAACACATTAATATCCTCCCAGTGAGCCATATATAAATTAGCATAGCTGGGTGCAAACCTTGTTCCCATCGCCGTTCTACTTATCTGTAAAAAATATTGATGATCAAACCAAAAATAATTATGATCCAAAATGAAGGCTATTCGTTCTAAAATAAAATCAATTTGAGTTGATGTTATTTCTGAATCTTGGGAAAGTATCTGTTTGATGGCTTAAAATCCTAACTCTTTCTAATGTTAGTATTTAATGAAGATACATCTCCTGTTATTAGCCACCTGGTCTCCTTCCAATTTGTTTCTTCCAATACATTTAATATACTAATAGTGTCTTTTTAAATATGCTTTTGTTCTAGCCACTTATGGCTGTAAAAATTGGCCGATTATATAATGAAAGATTACTGGTTAAGGATTGAACCACTGACACTATTGGTCTGCCAGGGGGATTATTTTCACTTTTGTGAATTTTAAGCAACATAGTGTTTTTGGAAATTGATTGTACAATTGGAAATATAAGTTCATAGCGCCTCAAATGGGGCTAGGTGAATGGGGGCCCCTATGGAAGTAATGAATACCTCTAGCTGGTGTTCTTAGTTATAAACTAAACCTGAGATCCCAGTGAAATTGAAAGTTGTATATGTTTATATTGGTTAAAAACATAGGAGGATGTGGAATAAAATAAATAAATAACAGATTTTAAAAATTACATAATAAAAATTGTGGATCCACAATATACAGATGTGTGAAATTGAAACAATGTTAATAAACAATATGTTCAGGCAGTCTGTTGTTATGCTTAATACTTAGGCCGTTGATATGGTATGCGTGGGTCATGCAGTGTGAGGATCTCTTATGGATAATATAGTGAGGAATTACCCTCAATATGTCGTATCTGTATTGATGTAAATCTGGTCGTGGTATGAACCACAGATGATTGCACAGTAGTGGAGTGTTGTGATATCTGTATCAATGTGAGTGTGGTCGTAGTGGTTATTTGTTAACAGTAAATAGTACAAAACAATATATATATATTTATTAATACATAGTACTTTGCAAATGAGTCAATGAACTACCCTCAATGGGGTTTGGCGAATGATGATGTCCCTTAGCGATATGCTAGTGAAGGGTTTAACAAATACTTAAACAATAATAATGATTTGCAACATGGAGTTATTCAGTGCAATTGCTGGAAATTTTTTTATAAAAATGTGAAAAATTACAAAATTAAATTAAAAAATTGAAAGATTGGAAAAATTAAAAAACGGAAAAATGAGGATAAAGAAAAAAGGGGGGGAACTTTCCGGGCGGCAGCCATGTTAAGTCGCATAGCTGTGTGCTGCTCAAGCTTTTCTCTGATAAACTTAAAAATTTGCCTTTTTGCATCTCAATCCATGTAACTATCTGCAGGAATTGTCTTGTATTTTGGGAGCCGCAACCTTTTATGCCAACAGGTATTGGAATCGCTGCTGGCACCAGCGCCTGGAGCCGTTATAACATCTCGGCCTTTTACTATACCCCCCGGCAGGACGCCCACGGCCCTGTCGTTAAGATGCACTAAATGTGCTTTATTGAAAATACATCACTACGCAAGTGTTAAATAACAATCAGGTACTACCTATTAACTCTGTGGGACTCGGCATTTAACATGAAACATTTGCAGGAAGCAATCTTTGTACTCTTAGAGGAGCATTTCCTCAGGCTACATCGACTGGTGGATCGATGTTTTAGCCCTAACAAATCTACTACCCCTGATTCCACAATAGCAGCAGAGGACACTAGTAGAGATTCATATCCTAAGCGTGAAGGCCACTTAGCGACCATTTCCTACCTGCAATACCCGGAGCTGGATCCCCAGGAGCCAGAGACGCCCCGGTGCACATTGAAGGCGGTAATCTCAGCGAGCTGAGTTCGAGGAGCGCTGAAATCTCGGTCTGCGCTATAGTTCCTAATCCCTTCAGCTTGCCGGAGAAGGAGCTCCACAGTCTAATCCCACCCTGCCTGACACAGTACGGAGAGCCTACAGCAGACCATGAAGCGGCCTTCGTGGAGATCCAGAGCGCTGAGCAGAGACATCATCTCACCCTGTTTTCGGGACATACCACAGATGGGGTTAGTCTATTATGGTGATCCGGTATAGGATAAAGGTTGCAATACCACATGGGTGATAGCGCTATGAGAGAAGGCGCAGAAGTATTTTAATATCGCCTCAGCCGCTTCCAGATGAGCATTGGGACTGTTCATTTAGTACCACAACCATATGGGGGCTCATTTTACCTTATAGCTAAGGTCTATCTACTTGCCCAAATCTAGCATACAAGACTCCTAATGGCAGCACCAAAGCCTGAAGTTTGGGGGTAATTGTTTGGGCACTATAACATGTATTTCATAGCTATGATTGTAGCTTATATGGTTTGCTGCCTTGCTCACCTCAATTGTTGGTACTGCCTACATGATAACTTTAATTCCCCTTGTAAAGGTATCTATGGTTCCCTTCTGCCAATCGCAGAGAACAGTTGTGAAAGGTTGCTTGTGTGTTTGAAAGTTGTACACTTTAATTTTTAGGAATATGTTCAAATATGTTTTCACTTACTTATCCTGCTGTTTAGGGCTTACATGTTTAACTGCATAACCAGAGTCTAAGGCAAACAATTTCTAATGGGTTATAAGCATGTATAAATCTCTATGTACTATGTCTGCTGCCAATATACTCAATATCACATTCAGAGTTAATCACCAATATAGGCACGTGACGCTCTCATTTATGCTACTAGATGTCATAGAGGTTCATCACAAGGTTGATAATACACTCATGCATATGGCCTCTCTGTGTTAGGAAGACAACCTAGTAAGCCAGAGGCTATTTAACACTCCTTGTATCCCTGTTTTAATTGAGCTCTTATTATGCTTTTATCTCCCATAACCCTGTAGCTACCCTCCATTTGATATTCTTACCCCTATGTATCCTACTCCCAAAGCTGAACTGTCAGCGGTCGAGATTGTAGAGGCATACTCATTCCATTGCAGCTAGGGGATTAAATGGATATTTGTAGATAGCAGACATAGTATTCTGTTAGGTCTGTGGATGCAGGGCTGATCCTGACAAAGATCTCTTATATATAATATGGCTCAAAAAGAAGAAAAAAAAAATCATATATTGCCCTCCATTGACAACATCACAAAGGTGTCTTCTATTCTGACCTCCTACTATAAATTGGCCTGGTTCCTGGTGTTTTTGCTTTAACTCTGACAAATGTTAGGAAGACAACCTAGTAAGCCAGAGGCTATTTAACACTCCTTGTATCCCTGTTTTAATTGAGCTCTTATTATGCTTTTATCTCCCATAACCCTGTAGCTACCCTCCATTTGATATTCTTACCCCCTATGTATTGTACTCCCAAAGCTGAACTGTCAGCAGTCGAGACTGTAGAGGCATACTCATTCCATTGCAGCTAGGGGATTAAATGGATATTTGTAGATAGCAGACATAGTATTCTGTTAGGTCTGTGGATGCAGGGCTGATCATGACAAAGATCTCTCATATATAATATTGGCTCAAAAAGAAGAAAAAAAAAATCATATATTGCCCTCCATTGACAACATCACAAAGGTGTCTTCTATTCTGACCTCCTACTATAAATTGGCCTGGTTCCTGGTGTTTTTGCTTTAACTCTGACAAATGAATCAAGCTTAACTCTGTTGCACAGTGAGCTGGTTAGTTACTTCAAGTTTGCCCCCACCTCTTTTGCTTACAATGCCCTTCTGGCGATGTGGATTTATGGACTTACATAAGAATTTAGCATACTCTGCCTTCTCGGCTCTTAACTTTTAAAACTATATGCCTTCTATAAACTATGTGGCAACTATAGATGAACTCCAGAGTGTCCAATATCTGACTGTGTGTTCTTAGATAGGCACACAGAGTCCCTAAATACTATAAAAGTTTAATTGTTGTACGTTCCTTGGTTGCATAGCTAGATGGGCACACAGAGTCTCTAAATATTATAAAAGTGTATTAATTGTAGTACCTCCTTGGTTGCATAGCTAATAATTATAAAAGTGTATTAATTGTAGTACGTTCCTTGGTTGCATAGCTAACAAAATATAACAAAATATAAAATCTGAGGTCAGCCTAGGGAGATCCAAAAGTGGTCTCTTTATTCTATCACACCTTCCCTCACTTTCAGACTTATTCTCATGTTTAAGGTCCAAGAGTGGCCTTTTGGGTTTGTTGTGGAAGGCTAGCTTTCATAGAGGCATTGTGTATTAATTTAACTATCTTCCAATGTTCATTGTTTTGTGGGGGAGATGTGCAGAGGACTTTACATATTATTATAGAACTAAGATGGACTGCATATTTTCCCTCTGGCTTGATATGACAATCTACTGTATTGTAATTTTTCTTGTCTGTTTACATTGTTTGTATGTGATAGGGTGTAGTATTGTGGATAAATCTGGAAGGAACCTGCCCACATAATTCACAAGGCCCAATATTTGTCTCAGCTCATGTACATCAGAAGGACTTTTCATCTGTTCAATAGCAAGGATTTTATCAAGATCCGGCTTGATGCCATCCCCATTGATAATATGCCCAAAGTAACATAATTCAGCCTTCCTAAAACTGCATTTCTCCTTATTTAATTTCAGCCTGGACTCTCTAATGGTCCGCAGCACACAGCTCAATCGCTGATCATGTTCTTCCAATGTAGACCCATACACCAAAATGTCGTCCATGATGACTGCCGTGCCCTTGTGGTCCCTTAGGAGAGAACTCGTCTCTATTTGAAAGATTTCAGGAGCAGAGGATATCCCGAAGGGAAGTCTGCAGAAGCAAATCTGACCTACCGGTGTAATGAAGGTAGTCAGTTTGCGGCACTTTGGATCTAGAGGTATCTGCCAGAAGCTGCTGGAAGCATCCAGTGTAGAGAAGAACTTTGCCCCAACCAATTTTGGAGCTATGTCTTCAAGTCTCGGCAGCAGATATCTCTCTCTCTTTACCGCCTCATTCAGCCTTTTCAAGTCTACGCAGATGCGTACCTTCCCATTTCTTCGCAACAGGCACAATGGGAGCACACCAGTCAGTTGCTTCAACAACCTCTACAATGACTCCCATATTCTTCATACGCACAAGTTCCTTCTCCACTTGAGGCATGAGCAAGAAAGGAATTCTACGTGGAGTGGTAATGCTGTATGGGACTGCGTCACCTTCAATTGATATTCGGAATGGGTTGCAATTCAGTAGGCCTACTCATTCATTCTGGCGACCAGGCCCAAACCACAGGCTGCTTTTCTGCTCAATAGGTTGTTAACACACTGACCTCTGATCACATGTACCCACATGGTGAATTTCCTTTGCTTGTACTCGCAGCTGGCAAGAAATTTCCCCGAACAATCGATGCGGCCACCAGGACTATGAAATTTTGTTGTAACTTTCACCAGCTGAGGCTTTTGAGGCAGTTTTATGAATGCTGCAAGAGACATAACAGTGATGTCTGCTCCTGTGTCAATCTTAAAGGCAACTTTGGCTCCCATTACAGTAAGAGTAACCCGCCAATCTTCATCTGAACCAGACCGTTCAACAACAGACCCTACAAAGGACACTTCTTGACCATCCTGGTCACTATCTTCCTGCATCTCCTTAATGTATTCAGTTTTACATGCCACTTCAAAATGGCCCATTCGGTTAAATTTTCTTTAGCAGGGCATACAACACTCTGATCATGGGTACGGTTACACCGCGTGCAGAGAGCATGCTGCGCCCATCCGCTTCTGGACCTATATGTTGCCCTTGGTCTACCGCTCTCACACTGTGCCTTTCTCTAGCAGCTCTCCTGAACTGCTGCACTTCATCCACAATACTCTCGGACCTCAGATCAGCACTTTGCTTTTTCACCAATTCACTCTGGCGGGCCATCCTAATAGCCCCATCCAATGTTAAATCAGCCTCCAACTGTAGCTTCAGTGAGACTTCAGCATCTGCAATTCCTATGACTATTCTGTCTCTGATTTGCTCCTCTTTAGCAACACCAACTCACAGAATTCAGCTAGTTCATACAGGCTGCACACAAATGACTCACCACTGACCAAGCGGTTTCGTTGGCACAGCATTTCAGCATGCCATTCGCTCCCATCCAGGAAAGGTTCTGTGATTGCACGCCCACCAAGATACCCAGGTGGACAGATATCCAAGTGACATTGCATAAAGGGGCTTATTTGTGGCTTTTATATGTTTTAAAGGCTTTTTAAATAAATGTCATTTTTTCAAGCAGCTGCCTGCGTTTTGGTGATTTACTTTTAAGAGCCTGGGTGACTGTTTAAAGTATGAGTAAGCCCTTGGCGGGACCACCGTGTGAATTGCCACTAGTTTAAATGTACTTCACTATGGACTTTCTAAAGATACCATTATTTTCATAATATTTTGTAATTTACTATATTTTTTTTTATAAAATATGATGAAAATATTGAAAAAAACACACTTTCTTTCCTAAGACCTGGAGAGTCCATTACATGCAAAGAGCACCTTAGCAAAGCTGTTAAGTGTCACTTCCCTTACCCATAAACCCCCAGTCATTCTCTTTGCCTCTGTTAATGGAGGAGGTGAAGTTAGGTGTCTAAAGATATTTTTCCATTTTTTGGGGTACTCTTCCCTCCAAGCAAGGATTTGGGTAAAGCCGTGTCCATGTCAATCTCTTGAGTAAGAGTAGTGGTGGCTTTCAAGCAGTTAGAAAGTAGTGAGGTGGTCCTTGCTCAGTTTTTCTAACATATATTGATGCCTTGGTATAGAAAACCAGAGTTGGTTACTCTGTTCTTTCTTTTTCTACAGGTAAGGAGTATGTGTTCTTTCACACCTTGTGAACTGTCTTCCTGCTGGACAGCTGGATTTGTAGGTAAGGGCTTTTGTCTTCCATGTACTGAAGACTTGCACTTCAGAGGATATTGTTGCATTAATTTATTGGGACACACTTATCCTTTATTGGGGATTTATCTTGGCAAGGTAAAGGCACTCATTATGTGACAGAGACTTAGGGGTTAATATCCTTACTTGTGTGGGGAGGATTTTCCTTAGCATATACATTTTTATATGTGGCTCATTGGTTATTGAGGCTGCTGTATTAACAGCTTATTTTATGGCTTACAAGCTCAGCAGAGCGATACTTGCAAAGACTGTTGAGTTTTTAAGAATGTGTGTAGTTTTTTATTTACATTTATTAAGACACTGATACGCTTACTGGTAATTTTACTTCGGTTTTCAAACCAGCTGTATTGAGAAACACACGCTTTTGCTGTGTTGAACAGTTTCTTTTTGTCCGATCACGTGACTCACTGCGCTTCCGTTCACAGTTTATGAGCGGAGCAGCAGTTTGTGTCTCGGCCTCTCTAGAGATCTTCAGGAAGCCTTTTGCTGCAATCTGCAGGATTTCTCCTTGGTGCAAAATCATATTTACTCAGAAGGATCAAGTAGGGCACCTCAGTCTGTCTAACCTGTAGATGACCTCATTTATAGTTTTTTTTGTTTGTTTTGAAGTACAATTCGCTTTGAGGGAATTTAATTTTTAAAGGGACAGTCTCATTTTTAATATAATTGTCATTCCAATAATTTTTGGGAATTATGTCTACTATGAATATGGAACAGGAGTGTGTTCTTATGGATAAATGTTTGTATCTAGAGGCCCAAATTGTTTTATCTATGCAATTTTGTTCCTCATGTTTAGAAAAGACATTGAAATGTAAAGATAAATTTCATACTGGATCAATTTGGGTGGCAGACTTCATCAAGCTTGGATACACAATGTCATAGACCCTTGGGCTGTGGACATAGTATCCCAGGGTTACAAAATAGATTTCAAGTCTTGTCCTCCCATGGGCAGATTTCTCCTCTCAGGATTATCTGCAGACCAGGTAAAAAGAGAGGCATTCTTGAACTGCGTTCAGGACCTTTTCTCCCCGGGAGTGATTGTTCCAGCTCCACTAAGGGAACAGGGACTAGTATTTTATTCAAATCTGTTTGTGGTTCCCAAAAAAAACTTTTCATCCCATTTTAGACCTTAAGTGTCTCAACAAATTTCTCAGGGTACTGTCCTTCAAAATGGAAACCATTGATTCCATTCTCCCTTTGGTCCAAGAGGTTCAGTTCATGACAACCATAGACCTGAAGGACGCGTATATATTCATGTTCCTATCCACAGGGATCATCACAAATTCCTGAGATTTGCTTTCCTGGATAAGCACGTTCAGTTTGTTGCTCTTCCATTTGGCCTTGCCACAGCTCCCAAATTTTTTCAAAAGTTCTGGGGGCTCTTTTGGCAGTTATCAGGTTTCAGGGAATCTTGGTGGCGCCTTATCTGGACAACATCTTGGTTCAGGCGCCATCTTTTCATCTAGCAGAATTTCATATGGAGATCTTGTTGTCTTTTCTTCGTTCCCAAGGATGGAAAGTGAGAGAGTTCCCTTGTTCCAGCTACAAGGGTGTCAGGGTTTCTTGTCGCTCATCTCCTATGTCCCTTTAAGGATTCACTGCATTCAGATTCCAAGCTTATATTAACCTGGTCACACCCCTTCCTCCTTGCTTCAGTATTGTTTGAGCTCACTAGTTCAAGTTCCTATTCTCTGCAGGAGAAACTTTCCAGGCTCTCCATATTACACTGATTACCTCCAAGAACCACAGAACAGGATTGTTTGAGTTTAAAGACAATTCCCACTTGGATCTACGTTTAACTTTTACAGGAATCAATACCTCTTTCAACAGCACCTGCTACAAACAAGTGAGACCGGAGCTATTATCTAATTTCTTCATCTCCTCGCTGAATATTCCTACCACCTTATGACTGACCTCCGGTTGTATTAAAACCCTCCTGATTCTTTTCAACAAATAACCTGCACTTGAGCTCTCATTACCTGCTCTCACCAAATCACCTCTGCCATTTTTCAGAACGCAGCTGCTACACGCTGCACACACCTCTCACAGCGTGTCCATTCCTCTGCAGCACAGACACCTGTCAGCACAGGCAGAACAGATTCACCACTAACACAGTCTTACTCTGAACTCAGTTTACACAGGTGCCTGTTTCCTTGCAGCAGAAGCCAAATACGCTCTGCAAATAATTTTGATTCAAGTTAAGCCCAAGCTCTGGGAACTTCCTTATTTATTCTTATCCTGATTCAGAAATACTGATCAGGATAGACACTTACAGCAACTCTCTTTTGCCTTGTTGGGAATACTTAGCAACAGATAGCTTTGTATTTAACCTTCACTGGCATACATTCAAACTTATTAGCTCCGCAGCTGAGATCCACAATCTAGCTAACTGTGATCCTTACATAATACTGAAGCCTAAATATGGATCCAGAGGAGTTACCCCAAATAGTGTACGCACTATCACAGAGGGTGGATCAATTGAGTCAGGGACTCAGGGATTTACAGGTACAAAACAACAGCTTGAGTAACATTATAAAAGACTCACTAACTAAATCCGCAGCTGCTGTTGCGACCCCAGAACCCCAAGTGTCTATGCCAGATACCTTCGCGGGGGATAGAGCTCAATTTACTCAGTTTAGGAACTCCTGTAATTTATTGTTTAACTTAAAACCCAAGACATATTCTACAGAACGTGTTAAAGTCCTGACAGTCATTTCCTTCTTAAGAAGTGAACCCCGAAAATGGGCTGACGCATTCTTTGAACAAGACCACCCCATTTTAGCCTCTCTTCAGGATTTCTTCAAAGAAATGGCTGTATTATACCAGGATACCAATATTCAGCTGACTGCTGAAACTAAGATGAGGTCTCTCAAGCAAGATAAAAAACCTGTCGAAGAATACCTCAGCGAATTCAAGCAGTACAGTAAGGATACAGAGTGGAGCGAGATCGCTCTAAGGAATCAATACCGTTTAGGGTTGAATGATGCTTTAAAGGATGAATTAGCACGTACCGAGTTGCCAAGATCATTAGAAGGTTTGATCACTTTAAGCATCCAAATAGACCGAAGATTAAGAGAACGTAAAACAGAAAAGCTAGCCACTGAGACTTCCAGCAGGCCTTCAGTCTCTTATCACAAACCACCTACTAGTCACACCACTGAACCAATGGATATCGGGTTCACAAAGGGACCGCTTCAGCCAGAAGAAAGGAACCGCAGACGCATGAATAACTTATGCATGTACTGTGCATCCAAGACACACACCGTAAAGGACTGTCCTATTCTCTTAAGACAAAAGAGACGTAAGTGTTTTTTGGACACAACATGTTTGTCCACTAGCATAAAACATGTGGCTTATTGTTCTCTATCTCTTAATTTGCAGTGGGATCGTCACCAGGTGATCAGTGAAGCCATCATTGACTCAGGAGCACAAAATTCCTATATAGATGCCATGTTTGTCGCTGTAAATAAAATACCCACCTTGTTGAAAGCAAAACCTGTCTCCATTAGAGTAATTGATGGTAATTTTATCACCTCAGGACCTGTCACACATCAAACAGTTCCTATTAAGGTATCTAGTCTCTCAACACATGTAGAATACATTTCTTTTGATGTTATTTCATCCCCTATGTTCCCAGTAGTCCTTGGTCTGCAATGGTTGCAAACTCATCAACCTACCATTCACTGGGATAGCTTGGAAGTACAGTTCCTCTCTGACTATTGCAAAACCACTTGTTTTCCTCATCCTACATTGTGTTGCACTATTACAAACCAACTACCTACCGATTACCAAGATTTTGAGGACGTTTTCAGTGAAAAGGAAGCAGAGACTCTCCCTCCTCATCGACCTTATGATTGCCCCATTGAACTTCTACCTGGGGCCACAATTCCATTCGGACACATCTACCCTCTATCACAACCAGAATTGGAACATTTAAAAACCTATCTATCTGAAAACCTACGGAAGGGTTTCATACAACCCTCAACCTCACCTGCAGGTGCAGGAATATTTTTCGTTAAGAATAAGGACCATTCTCTCCGTCCTATAATAGATTATAGAGAGCTAAATAAACGCACGGTAAAAAACCGTTATCCACTTCCTTTAATACCAGAACTCATCGAAAGACTCAGTCATGCTACTGTCTATACCAAATTGGATCTCCGTGGAGCGTATAATTTGGTAAGAATCCGAAAAGGGGACGAATGGCTCACCGCCTTCAGAACCAGATACGGACTCTATGAGTACAAGGTGATGCCATTCGGACTCTGCAACGCTCCAGCCACATTCCAGTATCTCATCAACGATATTTTCCGCGACTTATTAGACGTCTGTGTAGTCATGTATTTAGATGATATCCTGATTTACTCTGATAACATCTCAGAACACAGGAAACATGTCCGGTGGGTTTTAACACGTCTACGTCAGCACAGTCTCTTTGCCAAATTACAGAAGTGCATATTCCATACGAATCAGATTACCTTCTTGGGGTATACAATATCCCCCAATGGTATTCAGATGGACGATACCAAAGTACAGACAATCAAACAGTGGCCTACACCGACTTCTAAAAAGGAACTTCAAAGATTTTTAGGGTTTGCCAACTATTACCGTAAATTCATCAAGAATTATTCCCTACTCACTAAACCACTCACCTCTTTGACCAGCAACAAAACTCAGTTTACTTGGAACCCTAAAACACAAGCTGTATTCAACCACCTGAAAGAGATTTTCACTCAAGCTCCAATTCTCTCTTACCCAGACCCAGATTCTCATTACGTACTAGAAGTTGATGCATCGGATTATGCCCTCGGTTCAATCCTCTCTCAACGAAGAACACCAGGAGAACCACTTCATCCAGTTGCTTTCTTCTCCAGGGTAATGACACCTGCTGAATATAACTACCCCATCGGAGAGAAGGAATTGCTAGTCATCAAAGTCTCTTTGGAACATTGGAGGCATCTTCTGGAAGGAAGTAAACATCCCATACTGATCTATACAGATCATAAGAATCTAGAATACCTTTTGACCAACCGAACTCTTTCTGCTAGACAGCTAAGATGGAGTCTATTCCTATCAAGGTTTGATTTTCACATCACATACCGGCCAGGGAGTAAGAACGGGAAAGCTGACGCTCTATCAAGGAAGGATTCAAAACCTTCTACTTATACTGCTCCGGGAACAGTTATACCTGTTGAACAGATAATAGCCCTGTCTCTGCCCTATACACAAGTTTTGAGGAATTCTCAGAAAGACGATCCAGAGATTTTCAATAGTAATCTCACTTTAGGACAAGATGGACTTTATTACCATATGGGGAAGATTTATGTACCCCCCGCTTTACGCCTAAACATATTAAAAGAACATCATGACTCACCCATGGCAGGACATTTGGGTATTAATAAAACCCTTGATCTTCTGACGCGCACTTATTGGTGGCCTTCCTTGAGATCTTCCGTCCAAGAATACATCCACACTTGTCACGTTTGTACAGTCTCCAAAACAGATAAAAAACCACCATTTGGATTGCTGCTACCCCTTCAAATTCCAGACAGGCCCTGGCAATGCATAGGAATGGACTTTATAGTGGAACTTCCTCCCTCTGATGGCTACAACACTATTCTAGTCGTGGTAGATCACCTAACCAAGATGGCACATTTCTTGCCTTTTCACAAGTTACCTACTTCCTCTGAAACAGCAAAACTCTTTTTGGATAACATTGTTAAATTACATGGGTTACCTCAATCCATAGTTACGGATAGAGGAACCCAATTCACTTCCCGTTTTTGGAAACAACTATGTGCAATCATGCAAGTGGAATTACGCTTCTCCTCCTCCTTCCACCCACAATCAAATGGACAGACAGAGAGAGTGAACCAATGGCTTGAGCAGTATATCCGTTCATATTGCTCTAGCCAACAAGACCAATGGGCTTCCACTTTGTCTATGGCAGAATACGCATACAACAATGCAACCAGTTCCACTACACAGAAATCCCCGTTCTATGCCAACTACGGATTTCACCCTAACTTCCAACTGCACCCTCGCTTGGATACCACCTGTCCACAGGTGGACGATGTTACAAACAATCTTCTCGACTTATTTCAAGATCTTAAGAGACATATCTCAGAAGCTCAAGCCAAACAAAGGCATTACTATAATCTTCGACGACGCCAAGCACCTACCTACAACGTCGGAGACATGGTATGGTTATCCACTAAGAACATTAAATTAAGGACACCTAGTAAGAAACTTAGCACTTCTTTCATTGGACCTTTTCCTATAACAAAGATCGTGAATCCCAACGCTGTCACTTTAAGTTTACCCTCTAACTACAGACTACACCCCACTTTCCATGTAAGTTTACTCAAACCTCACCGGCAAACCAGATGCTTGGACACCTTAACACCTCCTGAAACTCTGATCGAATCGGATGACGAATATGAAGTTGACTCTATATTAGACTCCCGCATCGTCAGTGGTGTTCTTCAGTATTTGATTCATTGGAAGGGTTTCAGTTCTGAGGACGATTCATGGGAACCATCTACCAATGTACATGCTCCCAGACTAGTTTCCTTCTTCCATAGGAGGAATCCGGATCGGCCTCGTTTTGTAGCTTCTGGGCAGCTACCCTGAGAGGGGGGGTATGTCAGGGTTTCTTGTCGCTCATCTCCTATGTCCCTTTAAGGATTCACTGCATTCAGATTCCAAGCTTATATTAACCTGGTCACACCCCTTCCTCCTTGCTTCAGTATTGTTTGAGCTCACTAGTTCAAGTTCCTATTCTCTGCAGGAGAAACTTTCCAGGCTCTCCATATTACACTGATTACCTCCAAGAACCACAGAACAGGATTGTTTGAGTTTAAAGACAATTCCCACTTGGATCTACGTTTAACTTTTACAGGAATCAATACCTCTTTCAACAGCACCTGCTACAAACAAGTGAGACCGGAGCTATTATCTAATTTCTTCATCTCCTCGCTGAATATTCCTACCACCTTATGACTGACCTCCGGTTGTATTAAAACCCTCCTGATTCTTTTCAACAAATAACCTGCACTTGAGCTCTCATTACCTGCTCTCACCAAATCACCTCTGCCATTTTTCAGAACGCAGCTGCTACACGCTGCACACACCTCTCACAGCGTGTCCATTCCTCTGCAGCACAGACACCTGTCAGCACAGGCAGAACAGATTCACCACTAACACAGTCTTACTCTGAACTCAGTTTACACAGGTGCCTGTTTCCTTGCAGCAGAAGCCAAATACGCTCTGCAAATAATTTTGATTCAAGTTAAGCCCAAGCTCTGGGAACTTCCTTATTTATTCTTATCCTGATTCAGAAATACTGATCAGGATAGACACTTACAGCAACTCTCTTTTGCCTTGTTGGGAATACTTAGCAACAGATAGCTTTGTATTTAACCTTCACTGGCATACATTCAAACTTATTAGCTCCGCAGCTGAGATCCACAATCTAGCTAACTGTGATCCTTACAAAGGGTGGTTTTCTTAGGAACCATCATAGATTCCCTAACTATGAATGGAGGTTTAGAAAAGCAAAGATTACCTCTTCCTGCCTCTCTTATCAGTCTTCTGTCTGGCCGTTAGTAGCTCAATGCATGGAGGTAATTGGTCTGATGGTCGCCTCCATGGACATCGTTCCCTTTGCTCGGTTCCATTTGAGAGCTCTACAACTCTGCATGCTCAGACAATGGAATGGTAACCATTTGAATCTGTCCCAGAGGATAGATCTGGGCCAGTTGACAATCGACTTTCTTTCCTGGTGGATATCTCAAGATCATCTGTCTCAGGGAACATGCTTCCAGAGACTCTCCTGGGTGATTGTGACCACGGACACCAGGGCTTATGGACTCGAGGGGAGTCTTCCGATAAATATCTTGGAGTTGAGAGCGGATCTTCAATGCTCTAGTGGCCTTGCCTAAGTTGTCTTTAGCCCGGTTTATCAGATTCCATTCGGACATCACCACCTCAGTGGCTTACATCAACCACCAGGGAGGAACCCAGAGTTCCTTGGCCATGAAGGAGGTGACTCACATTCTGCAGTGGGCGGAAGCTCACAATTGTCTTCTATCTGCCATCCACATTCCAGGAGTGGAAAACTGGGAGGTGGGCTTTCTGAGAAGACAGTCCTTTCATCCTGAAAAGTTGGCTCTCCATCTGGAGGTGTTCTTCAGGTTAACCCTCAAGTGGGGGGGACCCAGAGTTGAATCTGATGGCATCTCGTCAGAACGCCAAGCTTCCAAAGTACGGTTCAAGTTCAAGAGACCCTCAGGCGGCTCTGATAGATGCTCAGGCGGTTCCGTGGGATTTTGGTCTAGCATACCTGTTTCCTCCATTTGCTCTCCTTCCAAGAGTCATTGCTCGTATCAAACTGGGGAGAGCGTTGGTTATTCTAATAGCTACTGCATGTCCTCACAGGATCTGGTTTGCGAACCTAGTGAGGATGTCATCTCTTCCACCTTGGAGGTTTTCTTTGTGGAAGGACCTTCTAACTCAGGGTCTTTTCCTCCATCCAAATCTTGTTTCTCTGAAGCTGACTGCTTGGAGATTGAACGCTTAGTTCTGGCTAAGCGTGGGTTTTCTGAGTCTGTCATTGATACTATGATTCAGGCTCGCATACTGTTAAGATTTACTATAAGGTATGGCGTAAATACTTTTATTCGTCTGAATCAATGGGCTACTTTTGGAGTAGGGTCAGGATTCCTAGAATTCTATCTTTCCTCCAGGATGGGTTGGAGAAAGGGTTGCCAGTTCTCTGAAAGGTCAGATTTCTGTGTTATCTATTCTTTTATATAAGCATCTGGCGGATGTGCCAGATGTTCAATCTTTTTGTCAGGCCCTAGTTAGAATCAGACCTGTGTTTAAACCTGTTACTCCTCCTTGTAATCTTAATCTAGTTCTTATTGTTTTGCAGCAGGCTCCGTTTGAGCCATTGCATTCCATGGATATTTAGCTGTTATCTGGGAAGGTTTTGTTTCTTATTGCTATTTCTTCTGCTCAGAGAGTTTCTGAACTCTCGGCTTTGCAGTACGATTCGCCTTACCTTATTTTTCATGCCGATAAGGCGGTCCTTCGTACTAAAATGGGGTTTCTCCCTAAGGTGGTTTCGGATAGAAACATTAATCAGGAAATTGTTGTTCCTTCTGTCTGTCCTAATCATTCCTCTCATAAGAAACATCTGTTGCACAACTTGGATGTGGTGCACATTCTAAAATTCTACCTACAGGCTACTAAGGATTTTTGCCAGTCTTCTGCCCTGTTTGTTTATTTCTCTGGAAAGCATAAAGGTTAGAAGGCTACTTCTACTTCTCTTTCCCTCTGGTTGAGAAGTATGATTTGTTTTGCTTATGGACTGCTGGACAGCAGCCTCGTGAGCAACTCACAGCTCATTCCACTAGGGCTGTCTCTTCTTGAGCTTTGAAAAATGAATCTTCTGTGGAACAGATTTACAAGGCTGCAACTTGGTCCTCTCTGCATACATTTTCCAAATTCTACAAATTTGATACTTTTGCCTTGACTGAGGCTTCCTTTGGGAGAAAGGTTCTTCAAGCAGTGGTGCCTTCTGTTTAGGTCTGCCTGTCTTATTCTCCCTCCCTATCCATATCATCTAGCTTGGGCATTGGTTCCCACTAGTAATTGGAATGATGTTGTGGATTCTCCATGTCTTAGGAAAGAAAACAAAATTTATGCTTGGCTGATATATTTAATTCTTTCTGGACATGGAGAGTCCACGACCCCACCCTTTAGATTAAACAGTAATTTTTTACTAAACCTCAGGCACCTCTGCACCTTTGTGTTACCTTCTTTTTCCTTTTCCCTTTCGCTGAATGACTGGGGATTATGGGTAAGGGAAGTGACACTTAACAGCTTTGCTTTGGTGCTCTTTGTCTCCTCCTGCAGACCTGAAGTAAATATCCCACTAATATGACATTGTGGACTCTCCATGTCTGGAAATAATTACATTTATCAGGTAAGCATAAATTTTTGTTTTTTCTTTGACCCCTAAAATCTCTTAACGCATCCACAATCACCAAAAAACTCCCAAGCTAAATAGTTTCAACATTTTGTCCTGAGTTTAGAAATACTCAATGCTTACATGTTGTTTGCTTTTTTTGCAAGTTATAGGGCAATAAGTACAAGTAGCACTTCTATTCTAGCACTTCACTGCTATTGCTAAACCATTTTTTTTTTTCCCCTTCAAAATTTGTGTGTTACATTTTAACACTGATATCTGTCAGGAATCCCTGAATAACCCTTTACATGTGTATGTATATTTTTTTAGTAGACAACCCAAAAGTATTGATCTAGGCCCATTTTGGTATATTTCATGCCACCATTTCACCGCCAAATGCGAGCAAATAAAGAAAAATTGTCAACTTTTTCACAATTTTAGGTTTCTCGCTGAAATTATTTACAAACCGCTTGTGCAATTATGGCACAAATTGTTGTAAGTACTTTTCTGGGATCCTTTGTTCAGAAATAGCAGACATATATGGCTTTGGCATTGCTTTTTGGTATCTAGAAGGACGCTTAATGCCGCTGCGCACCACACTTGTATTATGCCCAGCAGTGGAAGGGTTAATTAGGTAGCTCGTAGGGTTATTTTAGCTTTAGTGTAGAGATTAGCCTTCCACCTGACACATCCCATCCCCTGATCCCTCACTGACCCCTTTCAAACACCCATCTTAAGTACTGGCAGGAAGTCTGCCAGTATAAAAATAAAGTTTTTTTTTTTTCTCTCTATCTCTCTATCTATATCTATCTATATCTATCTATATCTATCTATATTTCTCCTGTTAAGTGTGGTCAGTCCACGGGCCATCATTACTTCTGGGATATTAACTCCTCCCCAACAGGAAGTGCAAGAGGATTCACCCAGCAGAGCTGCTATATAGCTCCTCCCCTCTACGTCACACCCAGTCATTCTCTTGCACCCAACTAATAGATAGGATGTGTGAGAGGTCTGTGGTGATTATACTTAGTTTTATACCTTCAATCAAAAGTTTGTTATTTTATAACAGCACCGGAGTGTGTTGTTCCTTCTCTGGTAGAGTTTGAAGAAGAATCTACCTGAGTTTTTTGTATGATTTTAGCCGGCGTAGTTAAGATCATATTGCTGTTCTCGGCCATCTGAGGAGAGGTAAACTTCAGATCAGGGGACAGCGGGCAGGTTAATCTGCAAAGAGGTATGTAGCAGCATATTATTTTCTGACAATGGAATTTGACTGAGAAAATTCTGCCATACCGATATAATGTAATCTCAGCCTTAAATGCAGTAGTAGCAACTGGTATCAGGCTGTCATGTATGTATATTTACACTTCAGTATTCTGGGGAATGGCACTTCACTGGGATAATACTGTATGCATAAGACTTTAGCCTAATTTGCAGTGACTAGCAACAGGCTTTCTAATGTCATTTCATTTATTTGATGTTAAACGTTTTTGCTGGCATGTTAAATCGTTTAATTTTCTGAGGTACTGGGTGAAAAAATGTTTTGGGCACTGTTTTTTTTCCACTTGGCAGTCGTTTTATTTAATTTAAGACAGTTTACTGATCTCCCTCACTGTTGTGTGTGAGGGGGAGGGGCCTATTTTGGCGCTTTTGCTACGCATCAAAAAATTCAGTCAGAAGTCTCTTGTCTTCCCTGCATGATCCGGTTCGTCTCTACAGAGCTCAGGGGTCTTCAAAACTTATTTTGAGGGAGGTAATCACTCACAGCAGAGCTGTGAGGTTGTAGCTGACTGTGATAAAAAACGTTTATTTCTGTACTTTTTTTCTGCTATCAGGGTTAGTTATCCATTGCTAATGGAGGCAATCCTTTGCTAAAATTGTGTATTTACCGTAAAAGATTTGATGTTATAGTTTCTCAGTTTATTAGTTCTCAACTGTCATAACCTTTTTCTGTGCTTCTTAAAGGCACAGTACGTTTTCATATTATTTGTAAATTACTTTGAAAAGTATTTCCAAGTTGCTAGTTTAATTGCTAGTGTGTTAAACATGTCTGATTCAGAGGAATATCTCTGTGCTATATGTGCTAAAGCCAAAGTGGAGCCCAATAGAAATTTATGTACTAATTGCATTGATGCTACTTTAAATAAAAGTCAATCTGTACAAATTGAACATATTTCACCAAACGAGGGGAGAGTTATGCCGACTAACTCGCCTCACGTGTCAGTACCTGCATCTCCCGCTCGGGAGGTGCGTGATATTGTAGCGCCGAGTACATCAGGGCGGCCATTACAAATCACATTACAGGATATGGCTAATGTTATGACTGAAGTTTTGGCTAAATTACCAGAACTAAGAGGTAAGCGTGATCACTCTGGAGTGAGAACAGAGTGCGCTGTTGATAATAGGGCCATGTCTGATACTGCGTCACAGTATGCTGAACATGAGGACGGAGAGCTTCAATCAGCAGGTGACGGTTCTGATCCCAATAGAATAGATTCAGACATTTCTAATTTTAAGTTTAAACTCGAAAACCTCCGTGTACTGTTAGGGGAGGTTTTAGCAGCTCTAAATGATTGTAACACCGTTGCAATCCAAGAGAAATTATGTAGGCTGGATAGATACTATGCGGTACCGGCGAGTACTGACGTATTTCCTATACCTAAGAGGCTTACAGAGATAATTGCTAAGGAGTGGGATAGGCCCGGTGTACCCTTTTCCCCCCCTCCTGTGTTTAGAAAAATGTTTCCAATAGACGCCACCACACGGGACTTATGGCAGACGGTCCCTAAGGTGGAGGGAGCGGTTTCTACTCTGGCTAAGCGTACCACTATCCCGGTGGAGGATAGCTGTGCCTTTTCAGATCCAATGGATAAAAAATTAGAGGGTTACCTTAAGAAAATGTTTGTTCAACAAGGTTTTATATTGCAACCCCTTGCATGTATTGCGTCTGTCACGGCCGCGGCCGCTTTTTGGTCCGAGTCCCTGGAAGAGACTCTTGACTCAATAACTATAGATGAGATTTCAAACAAGCTTAAGACACTTAAGCTAGCTAATTCATTTATTTCGGATGCCGTAGTACATTTAACTAAACTTACGGCCAAGAATTCCGGATTCGCCATTCAGGCACGCAGAGCACTGTGGCTAAAATCCTGGTCAGCTGACGTTACTTCTAAATCTAAATTACTTAACATACCTTTCAAAGGGCAGACCTTATTCGGGCCCGGGTTGAAAGAAATTATCGCTGACATTACAGGAGGTAAGGGCCATGCCCTGCCTCAAGACAGAGCCAAACCTAAGGCTAGACAGTCTAATTTTCGTTCCTTTCGGAATTTCAAAGCAGGAGCAGCATCAACTTCCTCTGCACCAAAACAGGAAGGAGCTGTTGCTCGCTACAGACAAGGCTGGAGACCTAACCAGTCCTGGAACAAGGGCAAGCAGGCCAGGAAACCTGCTGCTGCCCCTAAGACAGCATGAATTGAGGGCCCCCGATCCGGGAACGGAACTAGTGGGGGGCAGACTTTCTCTCTTCGCCCAGGCTTGGGCAAGAGATGTCCAGGATCCCTGGGCGTTAGAGATCATATCTCAGGGATACCTTCTGGACTTCAAATCCTCTCCCCCAAAAGGGAGATTTCATCTGTCAAGGTTGTCAACAAACCAAATAAAGAAAGAGGCGTTTCTACGCTGTGTACAAGATCTTTTACTAATGGGAGTGATCCATCCAGTTCCGCGGTCGGAACAAGGACAAGGGTTTTACTCAAATCTGTTTGTGGTTCCCAAAAAAGAGGGAACTTTCAGGCCAATCCTGGATTTAAAAATCCTAAACAAATTCCTAAGAGTTCCATCGTTCAAAATGGAAACTATTCGGACAATCTTACCCATGATCCAAAAGGGTCAGTACATGACCACAGTGGATTTAAAGGATGCTTACCTTCACATACCGATTCACAAAGATCATTACCGGTATCTAAGGTTTGCCTTCCTAGACAGGCATTACCAGTTTGTAGCTCTTCCATTCGGATTGGCTACGGCTCCAAGAATCTTCACGAAGGTTCTGGGTGCTCTTCTGGCGGTACTAAGACCGCAAGGAATTTCGGTAGCTCCGTACCTAGACAACATTCTGATACAAGCTTCAAGTTTTCAAACTGCCAAGTCTCATACAGAGTTAGTACTGGCATTTCTAAGGTCGCATGGATGGAAGGTGAACGAAAAGAAGAGTTCTCTCTTTCCACTCACAAGAGTTCCCTTCTTGGGGACTCTTATAGATTCTGTAGAAATGAAGATTTACCTGACAGAAGACAGGTTAACAAAGCTTCAAAATGCATGACGTGTCCTTCATTCCATTCAACACCCGTCAGTAGCTCAATGCATGGAGGTGATCGGCTTAATGGTAGCGGCAATGGACATAGTACCCTTTGCACGCCTACATCTCAGACCGCTGCAATTGTGCATGCTAAGTCAGTGGAATGGGGATTACTCAGACTTGTCCCCTACTCTGAAACTGGATCAAGAGACCAGAAATTCTCTTCTATGGTGGCTTTCTCGGCCACATCTGTCCAGGGGGATGCCATTCAGCAGGCCAGACTGGACAATTGTAACAACAGACGCCAGCCTACTAGGTTGGGGCGCTGTCTGGAATTCTCTGAAGGCTCAGGGACAATGGAATCAGGAGGAGAGTCTCCTGCCAATAAACATTCTGGAATTGAGAGCAGTTCTCAATGCCCTTCTGGCTTGGCCCCAGTTAACAACTCGGGGGTTCATCAGGTTTCAGTCGGACAACATCACGACTGTAGCTTACATCAACCATCAGGGAGGGACAAGAAGCTCCCTAGCAATGATGGAAGTATCAAAGATAATTCGCTGGGCAGAGTCTCACTCTTGCCACCTGTCGGCAATCCACATCCCGGGAGTGGAGAACTGGGAGGCGGATTTCCTAAGTCGTCAGACTTTTCATCCGGGGGAGTGGGAACTTCATCCGGAGGTCTTTGCCCAAATACTTCGACGTTGGGGCAAACCAGAGATAGATCTCATGGCGTCTCGACAGAACGCCAAGCTTCCTCGTTACGGGTCCAGATCCAGGGATCCGGGAGCGGTTCTGATAGATGCTTTGACAGCACCTTGGACCTTCGGGATGGCTTATGTGTTTCCACCCTTCCCGATGCTTCCTCGATTGATTGCCAGAATCAAACAGGAGAGAGCATCAGTGATTCTAATAGCGCCTGCATGGCCACGCAGGACTTGGTATGCAGATCTAGTGGACATGTCATCCTGTCCACCTTGGTCTCTACCTCAGAAACAGGACCTTCTGATCCAGGGTCCCTTCAAACATCAAAATCTAATTTCTCTGAAGCTGACTGCTTGGAAATTGAACGCTTGATTTTATCAAAACGTGGTTTTTCTGAGTCAGTTATTGATACCTTAATACATGCTAGGAAGCCTGTTACCAGAAAGATTTACCATAAGATATGGCGCAAATACTTATATTGGTGCGAATCCAAGAGTTACTCATGGAGTAAGGTTAGGATTCCTAGGATATTGTCTTTTCTACAAGAAGGTTTAGAAAAGGGTTTATCCGCTAGTTCCTTAAAGGGACAGATTTCAGCTCTGTCCATTCTTTTACACAAACGTCTGTCAGAAGTTCCGGACGTTCAAGCTTTTTGTCAGGCTTTAGCTAGGATCAAGCCTGTGTTTAAAACTGTTGCTCCACCATGGAGTTTGAACTTAGTTCTTAATGTTTTACAGGGTGTTCCGTTTGAACCCCTTCATTCCATTGATATCAAGCTGTTATCTTGGAAAGTTCTGTTTCTCCAACATAGGTGTGTCCGGTCCACGGCGTCATCCTTACTTGTGGGATATTCTCCTCCCCAACAGGAAATGGCAAAGAGCCCAGCAAAGCTGGTCACATGATCCCTCCTAGGCTCCGCCTACCCCAGTCATTCTCTTTGCCGTTGTACAGGCAACATCTCCACGGAGATGGCTTAGAGTTTTTTAGTGTTTAACTGTAGTTTTTATTATTCAATCAAGAGTTTGTTATTTTGAAATAGTGCTGGTATGTACTATTTACTCAGAAACAGAAAAGAGATGAAGATTTCTGTTTGTATGAGGAAAATGATTTTAGCAACCGTAACTAAAATCCATGGCTGTTCCACACAGGACTGTTGAGAGCTATTAACTTCAGTAAGGGGGAACAGTATGCAGTCTCTTGCTGCTTGAGGTATGACACATTCTAACAAGACGATGTAATGCTGGAAGCTGTCATTTTCCCTATGGGATCCGGTAAGCCATGTTTATTACGATCATAAATAAGGGCTTCACAAGGGCTTATTAAGACTGTAGACTTTTCTGGGCTAAATCGATTCATTATTAACACATATTTAGCCTTGAGGAATCATTTTATCTGGGTATTTTGATATAAGTATATCGGCAGGCACTGTATTAGACACCTTTTTCCTTAGGGGCTTTCCCAAAGCATAAGCAGAGCCTCATTTTCGCGCCGGTGTGGCGCACTTGTTTTTGAGAGGCATGGCATGCAGTCGCATGTGTGAGGAGCTCTGATACTTAGAAAAGACTTTCTGAAGGCGTCATTTGGTATCGTATTCCCCTTTGGGCTTGGTTGGGTCTCAGCAAAGCAGATACCAGGGACTGTAAAGGGGTTAAAGTTTAAAACGGCTCCGGTTCCGTTATTTTAAGGGTTAAAGCTTCCAAATTTGGTGTGCAATACTTTTAAGGCTTTAAGACACTGTGGTGAAAATTTGGTGAATTTTGCACAATTCCTTCATGTTTTTTCGCAATTGCAGTAATAAAGTGTGTTCAGTTTAAAATTTAAAGTGACAGTAACGGTTTTATTTTCAAACGTTTTTGTACTTTGTTATCAAGTTTATGCCTGTTTAACATGTCTGAACTACCAGATAGACTGTGTTCTGAATGTGGGGAAGCCAGAATTCCTATTCATTTAAATAAATGTGATTTATGTGATAATGACAATGATGCCCAAGATGATTCCTCAAGTGAGGGGAGTAAGCATGGTACTGCATCATTCCCTCCTTCGTCTACACGAGTCTTGCCCACTCAGGAGGCCCCTAGTACATCTAGCGCGCCAATACTCCTTACTATGCAACAATTAACGGCTGTAATGGATAATTCTGTCAAAAACATTTTAGCCCAAATGAACACTTGTCAGCGTAAGCGCGGCTGCTCTGTTTTAGATACTGAAGAGCATGGCAACGCTGATACTAATATCTCTGAAGGGCCCCTAACCCAGTCTGATGGGGCCAGGGAGGTTTTGTCTGAGGGAGAAATTACTGATTCAGGGAACATTTCTCAACAGGCTGAACCTGATGTGATTGCATTTAAATTTAAGTTGGAACATCTCCGCATTCTGCTTAAGGAGGTATTATCCACTCTGGATGATTGTGACAAGTTGGTCATCCCAGAGAAACTATGTAAAATGGACAAGTTCCTAGAGGTGCCGGGGCTCCCAGAAGCTTTTCCTATACCCAAGCGGGTGGCGGACATTGTTAATAAAGAATGGGAAAGGCCCGGTATTCCTTTCGTCCCTCCCCCCATATTTAAAAAATTGTTTCCTTTGGTCGACCCCAGAAAGGACTTATGGCAGACAGTCCCCAAGGTCGAGGGAGCGGTTTCCACTTTAAACAAACGCACCACTATACCCATAGAGGATAGTTGTGCTTTCAAAGATCCTATGGATAAAAAATTAGAAGGTTTGCTTAAAAAGATGTTTGTTCAGCAGGGTTACCTTCTACAACCAATTGCATGCATTGTCCCTGTCGCTACAGCCGCATGTTTCTGGTTCGATGAGCTGATAAAGGCGGTCGATAGTGATTCTCCTCCTTATGAGGAGATTATGGACAGAATCAATGCTCTCAAATTGGCTAATTCTTTCACCCTAGACGCCACTTTGCAATTGGCTAGGTTAGCGGCTAAGAATTCTGGGTTTGCTATTGTGGCGCGCAGAGCGCTTTGGTTGAAATCTTGGTCGGCTGATGCGTCTTCCAAGAACAAGCTACTTAACATTCCTTTCAAGGGGAAAACGCTGTTTGGCCCTGACTTGAAAGAGATTATCTCTGATATCACTGGGGGTAAGGGCCACGCCCTTCCTCAGGATCGGCCTTTCAAGGCAAAAAATAAACCTAATTTTCGTCCCTTTCGTAGAAACGGACCAGCCCGAGGTGCTACGTCCTCTAAGCAAGAGGGCAATACTTCTCAAGCCAAGCCAGCTTGGAGACCAATGCAAGGCTGGAACAAGGGAAAGCAGGCCAAGAAACCTGCCACTGCTACCAAGACTGCATGAAATGTTGGCCCCCGATCCGGGACCGGATCTGGTGGGGGGCAGACTCTCTCTCTTCGCTCAGGCTTGGGCAAGAGATGTTCTGGATCCTTGGGCGCTAGAAATAGTCTCCCAAGGTTATCTTCTGGAATTCAAGGGACTTCCCCCAAGGGGGAGGTTCCACAGGTCTCAGTTGTCTTCAGACCACATAAAAAGACAGGCATTCTTACATTGTGTAGAAGACCTGTTAAAAATGGGAGTGATTCATCCTGTTCCATTAAGAGAACAAGGGATGGGGTTCTACTCCAATCTGTTCATAGTTCCCAAAAAAGAGGGAACGTTCAGACCAATCTTAGATCTCAAGATCTTAAACAAGTTTCTCAAGGTTCCATCGTTCAAGATGGAAACCATTCGAACTATTCTTCCTTCCATCCAGGAAGGTCAATTCATGACCACGGTGGATTTAAAGGATGCGTATCTACATATTCCTATCCACAAGGAACATCATCGGTTCCTAAGGTTCGCATTCCTGGACAAGCATTACCAGTTCGTGGCGCTTCCTTTCGGATTAGCCACTGCTCCAAGGATTTTCACAAAGGTACTAGGGTCCCTTCTAGCTGTGCTAAGACCAAGGGGCATTGCTGTAGTACCTTACTTGGACGACATTCTGATTCAAGCGTCGTCCCTTCCTCAAGCAAAGGCTCACACGGACATCGTCCTGGCCTTTCTCAGATCTCACGGATGGAAAGTGAACGTGGAAAAGAGTTCTCTCTCTCCGTCAACAAGGGTTCCCTTCTTGGGAACAATAATAGACTCCTTAGAAATGAGGATATTTCTGACAGAGGCCAGAAAAACAAAGCTTCTAGACTTTTGTCGGATACTTCATTCCGTTCCTCTTCCTTCCATAGCTCAGTGCATGGAAGTGATCGGGTTGATGGTAGCGGCTATGGACATAGTTCCTTTTGCGCGCATTCATCTAAGACCATTACAACTGTGCATGCTCAGTCAGTGGAATGGGGATTATACAGACTTGTCTCCGAAGATACAAGTAAATCAGAGGACCAGAGACTCACTCCGTTGGTGGCTGTCCCTGGACAACCTGTCACAAGGGATGACATTCCGCAGACCAGAGTGGGTCATTGTCACGACCGACGCCAGTCTGATGGGCTGGGGCGCGGTCTGGGGATCCCTGAAAGCTCAGGGTCTTTGGTCTCGGGAAGAATCTCTTCTACCGATAAATATTCTGGAACTGAGAGCGATATTCAATGCTCTCAAGGCTTGGCCTCAGCTAGCGAGGGCCAAGTTCATACGGTTTCAATCAGACAACATGACAACTGTTGCGTATATCAACCATCAGGGGGGAACAAGGAGTTCCCTAGCGATGGAAGAAGTGACCAAAATCATTCTATGGGCGGAGTCTCACTCCTGCCACCTGTCCGCTATCCACATCCCAGGAGTGGAAAATTGGGAAGCGGATTTTCTGAGTCGTCAGACATTGCATCCGGGGGAGTGGGAACTCCATCCGGAAATCTTTGCCCAAGTCACTCAGCTGTGGGGCATTCCAGACATGGATCTGATGGCCTCTCGTCAGAACTTCAAAGTTCCTTGCTACGGGTCCAGATCCAGGGATCCCAAGGCGGCTCTAGTGGATGCACTAGTAGCACCTTGGACCTTCAAACTAGCTTATGTGTTCCCGCCGTTCCCTCTCATCCCCAATCTGGTAGCCAGGATCAATCAGGAGAGGGCGTCGGTGATCTTGATAGCTCCTGCGTGGCCACGCAGGACTTGGTATGCAGATCTGGTGAATATGTCATCGGCTCCACCTTGGAAGCTACCTTTGAGACGAGACCTTCTTGTTCAGGGTCCGTTCGAACATCCGAACCTGGTTTCACTCCAGCTGACTGCTTGGAGATTGAACGCTTGATCTTATCGAAGCGAGGGTTCTCAGATTCTGTTATCGATACTCTTGTTCAGGCCAGAAAGCCTGTAACTAGAAAGATTTACCACAAAATTTGGAATAAATATATCTGTTGGTGTGAATCTAAAGGATTCCCTTGGGACAAGGTTAAGATTCCTAAGATTCTATCCTTCCTTCAAGAAGGATTGGAAAAAGGATTATCTGCAAGTTCCCTGAAGGGACAGATTTCTGCCTTGTCTGTGTTACTTCACAAAAAGCTGGCAGCTGTGCCAGATGTTCAAGCCTTTGTTCAGGCTCTGGTTAGAATTAAGCCTGTTTACAAACCTTTGACTCCTCCTTGGAGTCTCAATTTAGTTCTTTCAGTTCTTCAGGGGGTTCCGTTTGAACCCTTACATTCCGTTGATATTAAGTTATTATCTTGGAAAGTTTTGTTTTTAGTTGCAATTTCTTCTGCTAGAAGAGTTTCAGAATTATCTGCTCTGCAGTGTTCTCCTCCTTATCTGGTGTTCCATGCAGATAAGGTGGTTTTACGTACTAAACCTGGTTTTCTTCCAAAGGTTGTTTCTAACAAAAACATTAACCAGGAGATTATCGTACCTTCTCTGTGTCCGAAACCAGTTTCAAAGAAGGAACGTTTGTTGCACAATTTGGATGTTGTTCGCGCTCTAAAATTCTATTTAGATGCTACAAAGGATTTTAGACAAACATCTTCCTTGTTTGTTGTTTATTCTGGTAAAAGGAGAGGTCAAAAAGCAACTTCTACCTCTCTCTCTTTTTGGATTAAAAGCATCATCAGATTGGCTTACGAGACTGCCGGACGGCAGCCTCCCGAAAGAATCACAGCTCATTCCACTAGGGCTGTGGCTTCCACATGGGCCTTCAAGAACGAGGCTTCTGTTGATCAGATATGTAGGGCAGCGACTTGGTCTTCACTGCACACTTTTACCAAATTTTACAAGTTTGATACTTTTGCTTCTTCTGAGGCTATTTTTGGGAGAAAGGTTTTGCAAGCCGTGGTGCCTTCCATTTAGGTGACCTGATTTGCTCCCTCCCTTCATCCGTGTCCTAAAGCTTTGGTATTGGTTCCCACAAGTAAGGATGACGCCGTGGACCGGACACACCTATGTTGGAGAAAACAGAATTTATGTTTACCTGATAAATTACTTTCTCCAACGGTGTGTCCGGTCCACGGCCCGCCCTGGTTTTTTTAATCAGGTCTGATAATTTATTTTCTTTAACTACAGTCACCACGGTACCATATGGTTTCTCCTATGCAAATATTCCTCCTTAACGTCGGTCGAATGACTGGGGTAGGCGGAGCCTAGGAGGGATCATGTGACCAGCTTTGCTGGGCTCTTTGCCATTTCCTGTTGGGGAGGAGAATATCCCACAAGTAAGGATGACGCCGTGGACCGGACACACCGTTGGAGAAAGTAATTTATCAGGTAAACATAAATTCTGTTTTTTAATGGCGATTTCCTCGGCTCGAAGAGTCTCTGAGTTATCTGCTTTACATTGTGATTCTCCTTATCTGATTTTTCATTCAGACAAGGTAGTTCTGCGTACTAAACCTGGGTTCCTACCTAAGGTGGTCACTAACAGGAATATCAATCAAGAGATTGTTGTTCCATCTTTGTGTCCTAATCCTTCTTCGAAGAAGGAACGTCTGCTACACAATCTAGATGTAGTCCGTGCCCTGAAATTTTATCTACAGGCAACTAAGGATTTTCGACAAACGTCTTCCCTGTTTGTCGTTTATTCTGGTCAGAGGAGAGGTCAAAAAGCTTCGGCTACCTCTCTCTCTTTTTGACTTCGTAGCATAATACGGTTAGCCTATGAGACTGCTGGACAGCAGCCTCCTGAAAGAATTACAGCACATTCTACTAGAGCTGTGGCTTCCACTTGGGCCTTTAAGAATGAAGCTTCTGTTGAACAGATTTGCAAGGCTGCAACTTGGTCTTCTCTTCATACTTTTTCCAAATTTTACAAATTTGACACTTTTGCTTCTTCGGAGGCTGTTTTTGGGAGAAAGGTTCTTCAGGCAGTGGTTCCTTCCGTATAAAGAGCCTGCCTGTCCCTCCCGTCATCCGTGTACTTTAGCTTTGGTATTGGTATTGGTATCCCAGAAGTAATGATGACCCGTGGACTGACCACACTTAACAGGAGAAAACAAAATTTATGCTTACCTGATAAATTCCTTTCTCCTGTAGTGTGGTCAGTCCACGGCCCGCCCTGTTTTTTATGGCAGGTCTAAAAAAAAAATTAAATTATACTCCAGTCACCACTGCACCCTTTGGCTTCTCCTTTCTCGTTGGTTCTTGGTCGAATGACTGGGTGTGACGTAGAGGGGAGGAGCTATATAGCAGCTCTGCTGGGTGAATCCTCTTGCACTTCCTGTTGGGGAGGAGTTAATATCCCAGAAGTAATGATGACCCGTGGACTGACCACACTACAGGAGAAAGGAATTTATCAGGTAAGCATAAATTTTGTTTTTTTTTCTGAAGTGTAGGATCCCCCATTACCCCAACTTCCTGATCCCCCCCTAAACAGCTCTCTAAGCCTCCTTCCTTGACCTATTGGCTGCTATCTTAGGTGCTGGCAGCTGTCTGCCAGTACCCAGTTTGCTCGAAATTATTAACATCTAAAAAAAAACAATCTTTTCCCATTGTATTGTATTGGCCCCCCTCCGTAATCATACCCCCCTCTCAGACTGCTTTCCAGAAACGGATCCCACATAGGATCCCCCTCTCGCTCCTTCCCCCACCTCCCACCCGCTGCTGCCCCCCTTCACGCCCCCTTCACAAATCTATTCCACCTTCTCCAGCGATGGGCCGCCCACCCACCTCCCTCTAAGCCCTCCTACGCCACCAACGATCGGCACCATCGCTGGCCGATGCAGAGAAGGCCACGTGTGGTAGTTGCCTAAAGGGTATTGCACGATGCCTCAATATCGAGGCATCGCTGCAATACACTACTGCTATGTACGTCCTTGGTCCTTAACTAACGTTTTTTGAGGGCGTACATAGCACGTACTTAAGGGGTTAAATAAATAATGTATATCCACATGAATTGGCTCCTATTTCATAATTTTATATTTTTTTATGCTAATATACATTCTATATATTGGAGTAAACATTCCATTTCAAATATACAGAGACAGCACTGTTTTCTTTCCTTTTTTGCCTACAGGATTTATTACATGCTTTAACAAATTAGGACATGTCATTTTTTTTACTATTATAGCCCTGATGGTAACTTTAACTTAAAGTGGAATAAAACATTTTGAGTTATGTGCATATTATTAAAGGGTCAACTGAGGTAAAACAGTGTGTGAAAAAAGTTCATATGAATTTTAACATTTCCAAAAATTTGCCAAATTACTTACACTTTAGTGTTGCCTAGTGTAGCCTGCTCCACTCACCCACCCTTATCAATGTCCTAGTCCAAACCTTGTGCTATCATATAACAAAGTGTGCATGTGAGGATAATTACTTATGCAAGCAAGGGGGGGTCGAGGAGGGACAGCAGGTACTGCTATTGTTTGTTGCCAAGAGGCTTGCTTGTTTCCATGGGGATAATGTCACATGCTTTGTGAAAGTTTCAGCAGTATACTGGGCCCTGCTTTAATCAGGTGACATGTGACTCTGACCCCTACCGTGCAAGAGTGCATGCTGCGAAGCTATGGACTGGATAGCACCTTCCATACATGGAAATGCCCAGGGGGAGCTTGCTGTAAACAAAACTATGCCTGAATTAAAGGGGTTAATGGGGGTTAAATATATTATTTACATCACACGCTAAGGTAAACCTCTAACTTTTTTTATTCTGTTAACTCTGTTATCACAAATATTAATTACACTGATACCGTGTTTGATTGCTTTCTCTGCCCTCTTCTATTCCCTTTCTTTAGTGTAGTGACATAAAGAGCGGATCCACATTCTCTCTACGTAACCTGCAATGCTGGCTCTCGACACTGGCAATCATAAGCATTCGCATATGCTCCTCATTCACTCCAATGGGGGAACAATGAATCATGAGATTTATTGTTTACTTGTGGAGCCGCCATCTGCAGATCAGAATAAGAGTTGATAGAAATATTGTGGGTGTGATTTACCTGCATTAACCCCTAGACTCATTTAGGATGTTCCATGCCGTCCTAAAAGCACTGGGCTTTAACGCCGTTAGGACGACATGAAATTTCCTCATTTCTTTCATGTAATTGGCAAGAGTCCATGAGCTAGTGACGTATGGGATATACATTCCTACCAAGAGAGGCAAAGTTTCCCAAACCTCAAAATGCCTATAAATACACCCCCCACCACACCCACAATTCAGTTTTTACAAACTTTGCCTCCTATGGAGGTGGTGAAGTAAGTTTGTGCTAGATTTCTACGTTGATATGCGCTTCTCAGCATGCTGAAGCCCGGTTACTCTCAGAGTGCAGTGAATGACAGAGGGATGTGAATGGAGTATTAACTATTGAATGCAATGCTCATCCTAACGGGGATCAATTTAATAGGTTCTCTGTTAACGGTCGTAGAGATTCATCTCCTACCTCCCTTATCAGATCGACGATATACTCTTATATACCATTACCTCTACTGATTCTCGTTTCAGTACTGGTTTGGCTATCTACTTTATGTAGATGAGTGTCTTTTGGTAAGTAAGTTTCCTTTTATTTATGACACTCTCAGCTATGGTTTGGCACTTTATATGTAAAGTTCTAAATATATGTTTTATACTTATATTTGCCATGATTCAGGTTAATCAGTATATTTCCTTCTTACAGACTGTCAGTTTCATTTTTGGGAAATGCATATGAAAAAATGATTTCTTACCTGAAAATTTTTCAAATTGACTTTCTTTCTAAATTGCGGGCTGTTAGGCTCGCGGGAGCGCAAAATGCTATAATTTATTGCGTCATTTTTGGAGCGAGACTTTATTGGCGCGAGAATTAAGTTTGTTGACGTTATGACGTCATTTCCGGCGTCTTAGTTGGCGCCGAAAGTTTTCACGTAGTTGCGTCATCAATGACGCTCGTGTTTGTTGCAGACGTTTTTGGCGCCAAAAAATATTTGTCAGTTTGGGCCTCATACTTGGCGCCAGATTTTTTGACATTATTTAAGTCATTATTTCTTTTTGCTTCTGGTTTCCAGAGGCTTTTTCTGTTTGCATTTTTCCCATTCCTGAAACTGTCATATAAGGAAATTGATAATTTTGCTTTATATGTTGTTTTTTCTATTACATATTGCAAGATGTCTCAAGCTGACCCTGTTTCAGAATCTACTACTGGAATCCTGCTGCCTGATGTCGGTTCTACCAAAGCTAAGTGCATTTGTTGTAAACTTGTGGTAACTGTTCCTCCGACTGTAGTTTGTGTTAGTTGTCATGATAAACTTTCAAAAGCAGACAATATTTCCATTAGTAGTAATCCATTACCTGTTGTTGTTCCTTCAACATCTAATGTTCAGGATATTCCTGTTAATGTGAGAGAATTTGTTTCTAATTCTATTCAGAAGGCCCTATCTGTTATACCACCTTCTAATAAACGTAAAAGGTCTTTTAAAACTTCTTATAAATTCAATGAATTTTTAAATGACAGACAGCATTCTGATTTATCTATCTCTAATGAGGATCTATCTGGTTCAGAAGATTCTGCCTCACATATTGACACTGACAAAACTTCATATTTATTTAAAATGGAGTATATTCGTTCTTTATTAAAAGAGGTGTTAATTGCATTAGATATGGAGGAAACTAGTCCTCTTGATATTAAAACCAGTAAACGTTTAAATTTGTTTTTTAAAACTCATGTAGTTATTCCAGAGGTTTTTCCAGTTCCTGATGCTATTTCAGATGTAATTTCTAGGGAATGGAATAGTCTGGGTACTTCATTTAATCCTTCTTCAAGGTTTAAGAAACTGTTCCCTTTGCAGACTGATAGATTGGAGTTTTGGGAAAAGATCCCCAAAGTTGATGGGGCTATCTCTACTCTTGCAAAGCGTACTACTATTCCTACGGCAGTTAGTACTTCTTTTAAAGATCCTTTAGATAGGAAGCTTGAATCTTATCTAAGGAAGGCTTATTTATGTTCAGGTCATCTTCTTAGGCCTGCTATTTCTTTGGCTGATGTTGCTGCGGCTTCAACTTTTTGGTTGGAAACATTAGTGCAACAAGTACCAGATCCTAATGTGTATAGCATTGTTAAGCTACTTCAACATGCTAATAATTTCATTTGTGATGCCATTTTTGATATCATTAGAATTGATGTCAGTTATATGTCTTTAGCTATTTTAGCTAGAAGAGCTTTATGGCTTAAAACTTGGAATGCAGATATGACTTCTAAGTCAACGTTGCTATCTCTTTCTTTCCAAGGTAATAAATTATTTGGTTCTCAGTTGGATTCTATTATTTCAACTGTTACTGGGGGGAAGGGAGCCTTTTTGCCTCAGGATTAAAAATCTAAGGGTAAATTTAGGGCTGCTAACCGTTTTCATTCCTTTCGTCAGAATAAGGAACAGAAACCTGACCCTTCCCCTAACGGAACGGTTTCCAATTGGAAGCCTTCTCCAGTCTGGAATAAATCCAAGCCTTTTAGAAAATCTAAATCAGCCCCCAAGTCCGCATGAAGGTGCGGCCCTCCTTCCAGCGCAGCTGGTAGGGGGCAGACTAAGACTTTTCAAAGATGTTTGGATCAATTCAATCCAAAATCATTGGATCCAGAACATTGTTTCTCAAGGGTACAGAATAGGTTTCAAGGTAAGACCGCCTGTGAGAAGTTTCTTTCTCTCACGCATTCCTGTAAACCCAGTAAAGGCTCAGGCTTTCCTGAAATGTGTTTCAGACCTGGAGTTGTCCGGGGTAATTGTGCCAGTTCCCTTTCCGGAACGGGGTCTGGGGTTTTATTCAAATCTGTTCATTGTTCCAAAGAAAGAATTCTTTCAGACCAGTTCTGGATCTAAAAATGTTGAATTATGTAAGAATACCAACATTCAAGATGGTGACTATAAGGACTATTCTGCCTTTTGTTCAGCAAGGACATTATATGTCCACAATAGACTTACAGGATGCATATCTTCATATTCCGATTCATCCAGATCACTTTCAGTTCCTGAGATTCTCTTTTCTAGACAAGCATTACCAATTTGTTGCTCTTCCTTTTGGCCTAGCAACAGCTCCAAGGATCTTTTCAGGATCTTTTCAAGGATCGGTTCTCGGTGCCCTACTCTCTGTAATCAGGGAGCGGGGTATTGCGGTGTTTCTTTATTTGGACGATATCTTGGTACTTGCTTAGTCTTTACATTCTGCAGAATCTCACACGAATCAACTAGTGTTGTTTCTTCAAAGACATGGTTGGAGGATCAATTTACTAAAAAGTTCCTTGATTCCTCAGACAAGGGAAACCTTTTTAGGATTCCAAATAGATTCAGTATCGATGACTTTGTCTCTAACAGACAAAAGACGTCTGAAATTGGTTTCAGCCTGTCGGAACCTGCAGTCTCAATTTCCCTTCAGTAGCTATGTGCTTGGAGGTTTTAGGTCTCATGACTGCAGCATCGGACGCGATCCCCTTTGCTCGTTTTCACATGAGACCGCTTCAGCTTTGTATGCTGAGCCAATGGTGCAGGGATTATACAAAGTTATCACAATTAATTTCCTTAAATCCCAATATTCGACTATCTCTGACTTAGTGGTTAGATCACCATTGTTTAGTTCAGGGGGCCTCTTTTGTTCGTCCAACCTGGACTGTAATTATAACAGATGCAAGTCTTTCAGGTTGGGGAGCTGTCTGAGGATCTCTGACAGTGCAGGGGGTTTGGGAATCTCATGAGGCGAGATTACCAATCAACATTTTGGAACTCCGTGCGATTTTCAGAGCTCTTCAGTTTTGGCCTCTTCTGAAGAGAGAATCGTTTATTTGTTTTCAGACAGACAATGTCACAACCGTGGCGTATGTCAATCATCAAGGTGGGACTCACAGTCCTCAAGCTATGAAAGAAGTATCTCGGATACTTGCATGGGCGGAATCCAGCTCCTGTCTAATCTCTGCGGTTCATATCCCAGGTATAGACAATTAGGAAGCGGATTATCTCATTTGCCAGAATTTACATCCGGGAGAATGGTCTCTTCACCCAGATGTGTTTCTTTAGATTGTTCAGATGTGGGGGCTTCCAGTAATAGATCTGATGGCTTCTCATCTAAACAGGAAACTTTCCAGGTATCTGTCCAGGTTCAGGGATCCTCAGGCGGAAGCAGTGGATGCGTTGTCACTTCCTTGGAATTATCAACCTGCTTATGTCTTTCCGCCTCTAGTTCTTCTTCCAAGAGTGATTTCCAAAATCATAATGGAGCGTTCATTTGTACTGCTGGTGGCTCCAGCATGGCCACACAGGTTTTGGTATGCAGATCTTGTTCGGATGTCCAGTTGCCAACCTTGGCCACTTCCGTTAAGGCCGGACCTACTGTCTCAAGGTCCATTTTTCCATCAGTGTCTCAAATCATTCAATTTGAAGGTATGGAGATTGAACGCCTAATGCTTAGTCATAGAGGTTTCTCTGACTCAGTGATTAATACTATGTTGCAGGCTCGCAAATCTGTGTCTAGAAAGATTAATTACCAAGTTTGGAAGACTTACATTTCATGGTATTCTTCTCATAAGTTCTCTTGGCATTCTTTTAGAATTCCTAGAATTTTTCAGTTTCTTCAGGATGGTTTGGATAAAGGTTTGTCTACAGATTCCTTGAAAGGACAAATCTCTGCTCTTCCTGTTCTGTTTCACAGAAAAATTGCTAATCTTCCTGATATTCATTGTTTTGTTCAGGCCTTGGTTTGTATCAAGCCTGTCATTAAAGTGATGGTAAATTTACACAGATTGGTCAATAAAATCTTAATTATCAAGTATGTTCAACCTAAGTCGCTATGTTTTTTTTCTAAATTCTCTTTCTCCTTTATTAATACATTTTTATTTCACTTACAGAGCGTTATTGCTCTTTGCTCCGCCCCGGCATTACTTCCTGTTATTTTCTTCATTCCGGAGAGAGAGCTGGACCACCCCGCTCTACGTCATTGTATTGGCATCTAGATCTTCGTGGTTCGCTCTGCGCATGCATTTCAATATGTATGCAATACATTGCATATAATGTATTATATACATCGTGATCATTCTAAGCGCAGTTTCTTTTGAGACAGAATAAAAACGGAGATTCTAATTTTTTTGTTGTGAGTTTCTACATCCTAGACATTACCAGCAATTGTTTTTTAAAATGTGTTCTCTCTCATATGTTATATTTTGCCGATACGAACATGCGCACAATTGCACGACATAGCTCTGTCAGACAGTGATCAACATTTAGCGCATACGTAACGAAGGGCGTGGTGGTGTTTGCTTAGAGGAGTGTCGCCCGACTGGCCTGGACTTTCATTGGTATAAAAAAAAACGTGACACGAATAAATTAATGGTGGCTGTTGTACGGGAGGAGGAAGGTATATAAAATTTCGGCATTTTAATGTTAAAAATTTTAAAATAATGATCGATTAACAGCTTTTCATGAATGAAAGTCACATTATTTTAACATTTTATACACGATCGCTAGTTTGATGTCAGCATAGTTTACCATCACTTTAAGCCAATTTCTCCTCCTTGGAGTCTTAATTTGATTTTGAATGCTTTACAGGCTCCTCCGTTTGAGCCTATGCATTCTCTGGACATTAAATTACTTTCTTGGAAAGTATTGTTCCTTTTGGCCATCTCTTCTGCTAGAAGAGTTTCTGAATTATCTGCTCTTTCTTGTGAGTCTCCTTTTATGATTTTTCATCAGGATAAGGCGGTTTTGAGGACTTCATTCAAATTTTTACCTAAAGTTGTGAATTCCAACAACATTAGTAGAGAAATTGTTGTTCCTTCGTTGTGTCCTAATCCTAAGAATTCTTTAGAAAGATCTTTACATTCTTTGGATGTGGTAAGAGCTTTGAAATATTATGTTGAAGCTACTAAAGATTTCAGAAAGACTTCTAGTCTATTTGTTATCTTTTCTGGTTCTAGGAAAGGTCAAAAGGCTTCTGCCATTTCTTTGGCGTCTTGGTTAAACCTTTTAAATCATCATGCTTATTTGGAGTCGGGTAAATCCCCGCCTCAGAGGATTACGGCTCATTCTACCAGGTCAGTTTCTACTTCCTGGGCCTTTAAGAATGAAGCTTCTGTTGATCAGATTTGCAAAGCATCAACTTGGTCTTCTTTGCATACTTTTACTAAATTCTACCATTTTGATGTTTTATCTTCTTCCGAAGCAGTTTTTGGTAGAAAAGTACTTCAGGCAGCTGTTTCAGTTTGATTGGCTATTCGTTAAACTGAATTGTGGGTGTGGTGGGGGGTGTATTTATAGGCATTTTGAGGTTTGGGAAACTTTGCCCCTCCTGGTAGGAATGTATATCTCATACGTCACCCGCTCATGGACTCTTGCCAATATGAAAGAAATGAATTTATCAGGTAAGTTATTACTTAAATTATGTTTTTTTTCGGCGTCCTGTTCCCTTCTGCTTCTACAAAATGAATAATCGGACTGGGGAAGTTCCTAGCATAATAGGCAGTCCCCCATGATCCAATCCCGGCATTTAAGCCACCTGATCGCATTGATGATCACATGACTTCCTTTTCTTTCATGTAATTAGCAAGAGTCCATGAGCTAGTGACGTATGGGATATACATTCCTACCAGGAGGGGCAAAGTTTCCCAAACCTTAAAATGCCTATAAATACACCCCTCACCACACCCACAATTCAGTTTTACAAACTTTGCCTCCGATGGAGGTGGTGAAGTAAGTTTGTGCTAGATTCTACGTTGATATGCGCTCCGCAGCAAGTTGGAGCCCGGTTTTCCTCTCAGCGTGCAGTGAATGTCAGAGGGATGTGAGGAGAGTATTGCCTATTTGAATGCAGTGATCTCCTTCTACGGGGTCTATTTCATAGGTTCTCTGTTATCGGTCGTAGAGATTCATCTCTTACCTCCCTTTTCAGATCGACGATATACTCTTATATATACCATTACCTCTGCTGATTCTCGTTTCAGTACTGGTTTGGCTTTCTACAAACATGTAGATGAGTGTCCTGGGGTAAGTAAATCTTATTTTCTGTGACACTCTAAGCTATGGTTGGGCACTTTGTTTATAAAGTTCTAAATATATGTATTCAAACATTTATTTGCCTTGACTCAGAATGTTCAACATTCCTTATTTTTCAGACAGTCAGTTTCATATTTGGGATAAATGCATTTGTTTCAATCATTTTTTCTTACCTTAAAAAATTTGACTTTTTCCCTGTGGGCTGTTAGGCTCGCGGGGGCAGAAAATGCTTGACATTGTGGTTCCTTCATTATGTCCTAATCCTAAGAATTCTAAGGAGAAATCGTTGCATTCTTTGGATATTGTTAGAGCTTTGAAATATTATGTTGAAGCTACTAAGTCTTTCCGAAAGACTTCTAGTTTATTTGTTATCTTTTCCGGTTCTAGAAAGGCCAGAAAACTTCTGCCATTTCTTTGGCATCTTGGTTGAAATCTTTAATTCATCTTGCCTATGTTGAGTCGGGTAAAACTCCGCCTCAGAGGATTACAGCTCATTCTACTAGGTCAGTTTCTACTTCCTGGGCGTTTAGGAATGAAGCTTCGGTTGATCAGATTTGCAAAGCGGCAACTTGGTCCTCTTTGCATACTTTTACCAAATTCTACCATTTTGATGTATTTTCTTCTTCTGAAGCAGTTTTTGGTAGAAAAGTACTTCAGGCAGCGGTTTCAGTTTGAATCTTCTGCTTATGTTTTTCTTTAAACTTTATTTTGGGTGTGGATTATTTTCAGCAGGAATTGGCTGTCTTTATTTTATCCCTCCCTCTCTAGTGACTCTTGTGTGGAAAGATCCACATCTTGGGTAGTCATTATCCCATACGTCACTAGCTCATGGACTCTTGCTAATTACATGAAAGAAAACATAATTTATGTAAGAACTTACCTGATAAATTCATTTCTTTCATATTAGCAAGAGTCCATGAGGCCCGCCCATTTTTGTGGTGGTTATGATTTTTTTGTATAAAGCACAATTATTCCAATTCCTTATTTTTTATGCTTTCGCACTTTTTTCTTATCACCCCACTTCTTGGCTATTCGTTAAACTGAATTGTGGGTGTGGTGAGGGGTGTATTTATAGGCATTTTAAGGTTTGGGAAACTTTGCCCCTCCTGGTAGGAATGTATATCCCATACGTCACTAGCTCATGGACTCTTGCTAATATGAAAGAAATGAATTTATCAGGTAAGTTCTTACATAAATTATGTTTTTCCTGCAAATGTTTACATTCTGATCATAAGCATTTGCTTCTGTCATGAAGGGGTTAACAATCAGTTTTAATTAGCAAGATACAAGTTTGCAGTTTTGTGATAGGGAATGTGCATGTGTAAAACATACATGTACACAGGGATCGACGGCCTCATAGAGATCAAAATGCATGAGCACTTAATAACAATACATTTCTGTTGTGTTGCTATAGAATAATATTTTTCTTGTAGTTATTTTTTAATAGCCAAACTCCACCACCCTTTGCTTTATTTGGAAGAGCCAATCTGGGCTTTACTCTGCAGACAACAAGGCTAGCCATGGTCATAAAGTTAGTGTTTTGCAGTCGTGGGGGTGTAGCCAACTATAACACATACTTAGTCTAACTAAGTCAAAGCAATGACTTGTAGAAAGATTTTTACACATATTAATCTTAAGAATTGTAGTTTATATATCGCTGCAATATTAAAATGAACTTTTTTTTGTTGTTGCTTAAAAAAAGACTAGCAATATCAATGCATCGTTCTAAAACACTCATATTTATATTCAAACCAATGAAAAACACTTTTGCATAAGCTTAGTGTTTTTTAAAGTGGTTTGTAAATGTTAATTAATTACTGTCCAGTATATAAAAATAGTTTTAAAAACAGCGGCACCTTAATTCATTAAAATGTTGAAAGACGCTTCATTTCTAAAATATTTACCATTGAGTGATATTAAGCATACCACCGTTCCTCTGCCCGCATCTCCTACTTTCTTAGCAGATCAATGATGAATCCGGCTTCCTCCAATCGTTACGTTCCCTATCTGGCATCCAGCTCATAGGGCACGCAACAATTGAAGTCGGATTCGTCATCGATCTGCTAAAGGAAGTAGGAGATGCGGGTGGAGAAACAGCGGTATGTTTACCGTCACTCAATGGTAAATACTTTAAAAATTATGCACCTTTCAAAAATTTTATGAATTAAAGTGCCCATGTTTTTAAGATTTCTTTTATATACTGGGCAGTAATTCATTAAAAGTTACAATCCACTTTAACAAGCTAGTTTAAATGGAGATAACACTCCATGTGGAGCTCCCCTGACATGCCTTTCACTAACGCTTCTTCAGAGTGAAACGCGTATTAGGAGAGCTCCACATGAAGTGTTATCTCCATTTTAACTAACTTGTTTTTCAGCTTTAAAGGGACAGTCAACACCAGAATTTTTTTTGTTTAAAAAGATAGATAATCCCTTTATTACCCATTCCCCAGTTTTTTGCAAAACCAATACTGTTATATTAATACACTTTTTACTTCTGTGACTAACTTGTATCTAAGCATCTTCTGACCTCCCCTAATCACATGACTTTTAGTTATTTTGCATATAGTTGCATTTTAGCCAATTAGTGCAGTGTCTGCCACTAGCCACGGGCGTGATCACAATGCTATCTATATGGCCTACATGAGCTTGCTCTCCCCTGCTGTGAAAAGTAAATAAAATAGAGGCGGCCTTCATGGGCTTAGAAATTATCATATGTTCCTCCCTAGGTTTGCTTTCAACTAGAATACCAAGAGAACACAGCAAAATTGTTGATAAAAGTAAATTCGAAAGTTGTTTAAAATTACATGCCCTATTTAAAAAATGAAAGTTTTTTTGGACTTGACTGTCCCTTTAATATCATTTTGCAGTGATTTATTTCAGCGGTATAGTGATGTACTTTAATTTAGATATGGTAATGATAATATAGCTCCCAGATTGAAGGAGCTAAGTAATTATTTCAGGAGCCTCAATCATAAAATATAGTATTTGCAATCCTTATGGGAATATATGAAATATATATATATATATATATTTTTTTTTTTTTTTACTTAGTTAACCTATTTATCAGGGTTAGCCTTGAGAAGTCAGCAGGGTGCATTTTAAGTTCTTAGAATTAGAAATTAGAAGAGCTAAATTATGAGTAGGGGGCAAAATGTTTTACATAAAATGCAGAACTGAGCATTTTATGTAAAAATCTCAGTGTTTACTGTCCCTTTAGGTCGGTCAGCTTGCAATCTGTCTCTGCTTCTCTTTACAAATTGCGTAGACATGTGTGGGACTGACATAACTTCCCTGTTGCTTGTTTGTATAAAAACTATCAACGTGTACCGTACACACAGCATAAACATGTAACTCAATTGAAGCCCTTACCTGCCATCTCATTCTCTTCTATGGTATATTCCCTGGATTTTTGCTGTTTTTAACTTTTTTACATGAGGAAAGGAACTTTTTAATCCTAATTTTCTCCTGACCGTTGGATCTCATTCTCTTGGGATAGACTAAAAACATTTTGTGCAAGGTGTATTACTGTTATGAGCTATTAAAACAAAACAAAAACAAGTTTGCATCTATTAAATCGATCAGTATGGAGAAACAGGTCTATTGCTGCACCCACAAGAGCCTTCTGGTTGGGAAAATAATACAACATAAGACTAGAAGTTTGATATTAAAGGCATGCCTATTTATAGATATACACTTCAGTCGGCACTGCACAGCATGTAAAGTCTAGACCCAGGCAAGAGTGAACAGTATCAGTGATAAAAGGATTAAAGGCAGCAGACTTTAAATAAATAAGATTATTTTGGGGGGAAAAAAAACAAAGCAAAAAATAATCTGGCACCTACCAATTTGTCTAACATTGACCTAGTGTGCATTTTAATGTAATTTTTTTATATCCTATGTTTTAAAAACACGTTTTCTATCCAAGTTAGATGTATGTCTTTGTAAAAAGTGTAAAGAGAAAATGCTCTCGTGTTATATGCAAGCAACAGTGCAGTAATAAAATGCTCTAACTCGAGATTAAACACATAGTTAAGTGATGGTAAAGTCTAAAGCTTATATGGACAGGAAACCCACAATTTTTCTTTCATGATTCAGATAGAGCATACCAGTTTACATGTATTATCAAATTTGCTTCATTGTCTTGGTATCCTTTGAAAGAGCAGCATTGCACTGCTAGCAGAAAACACTGGGTGAGACAATGACCTGAGGATTATACTGTATGTGCAGCAACCATCCAGCAGCTATCTCCCAGTAGTGCACTGCTGCTTCTGAACCTACCTCATTATGCTTTTCAACAAAGGATACCAAGAAAACAAAACATTATATAACAAGTACATTGGAAAAATGTTTTAAATTGAATGTTCTATCTAAATCACTACAGAAAATTGTGTTAATGGGTAAAAGGGACAGTACACTGTAAAATAGTTTCAAGTCTTTCATAGTCAAAGTATTCAAAGTATTGGAAAAACAGTTAAATATTAATTAGCAGTGTGCTTTAGAGTTGCTGTAAGGTTGAAGGATTGGATTTTATATATGATTTGCCAGTTACAGTACAAGAACCAGATTAGCCCTTAGTTTTATGTAGTGAACAAACATTGCATCAGGAAGCAATGGACATGTATATAATTTCTTTCATGTAATTAGCAAGAGTCCATGAGCTAGTGACGTATGGGATATACATTCCTACCAGGAGGGGCAAAGTTTCCCAAACCTCAAAATGCCTATAAATACACCCCTCACCACACCCACAAATCAGTTTTACAAACTTTGCCTCCTGTGGAGGTGGTGAAGTAAGTTTGTGCTAGATTCTACGTTGATATGCGCTCCGCAGCAGGTTGGAGCCCGGTTTTCCTCTCAGCGTGCAGTGAATGTCAGAGGGATGTGAAGGGAGTATTGCCTATTTGAATTCAATGATCTCCTTCTACGGGGTCTATTTCATAGGTTCTCTGTTATCGGTCGTAGAGATTCATCTCTTACCTCCCTTTTCAGATCGACGATATACTCTTATATATACCATTACCTCTACTGATTCTCGTTTCAGTACTGGTTTGGCTTTCTACTACATGTAGATGAGTGTCCTGGGGTAAGTAAGTCTTATTTTCTGTGACACTCTAAGCTATGGTTGGGCACTTTTATATAAAGTTCTAAATATATGTGTTTAAACATTTATTTGCCTTCATTCAGGATGTTCAACATTCCTTATTTTCAGACAGTCAGTTTCATATTTGGGATAATGCATATGAATAATTCAATTTTTTCTTACCTTAAAATTTGACTTTTTTTCCTGTGGGCTGTTAGGCTCGCGGGGGCTGAAAATGCTTCATTTTATTGCGTCATTCTTGGCGCGGACTTTCTTGGCGCAAAAATTTTCTTGTCATTTCCGGCGTCATACGTGTCGCCGGAAGTTGCGTCATTTTCTTGACGTTTTTGCGCCAAAAAATGTCGGCGTTACCGGATGTGGCGCCAAATAATGTGGGCATTTAGGCACCAAATAATGTGGGCGGCTTTTTTGGCGCTAAAAAATTTGAGCGTCATTGTTGTCTCCACAATATTTAAGTCTCATTATTTATTGCTTCTGGTTGCTAGAAGCTTGTTCATTGGCATTTTTTTCCCATTCCTGAAACTGTCATTTAAGGAATTTGATAAATTTTGCTTTATATGTTGTTTTTTCTATTACATATTGCAAGATGTCTCAAATGGACTCTGAATCAGAAGCCACTTTTGGAAAAACGCTTAACTGAGTTTCAGTTCTACCAAAGCTAAGTTCATTTATTTTAAATGTTATAAATGTTTATCTTTAGCTATGGTTTGTAATAAGATATTATGTTATACTTTTACATGCGGAATCCATTAGTATTTATGCTTTATATATTTTCTTTTCTTACAAGAAATATTTAGAAGACTTATAAGAAATATTTTTCTGATTCTATGTTAAAGGCTTTGTCTGACTTTGTGTCTTCTAATAAAATTTTTAGGTCTTTTTCACTTCTTTTTTAATTATTGAAGTTTCAAATGACCAACAACATACTGATTTATCCTTCTCTGATGATGTTTTTTTCAGAAATTTTCTTCATCAGATATTGACACTAACAAATCTACTTTTTTATTATTTTTCAATTATTAAAGTACATTTGTTCTTTGTTGAAAAGGTGTTGATTATTTTGGATATTAAGGTAACTAGTTCTTTAAGACTAGCTGACATTATTTCTGCCTATTTATTTCTTTAGAGGTTTTCTTTCCAATTCCCTATACTAGGGAATGGAATAGGCTGAGAATTTTCTTTTATTCCTTCTTCAAAGGTTTTAAACTATATTCTTTGCCAGCAGTTAAATTCAATTTGGAGGGTTCTCCAATTTATTGGGGCTATCTCTACTCCTACTAATTATGCTATTGTTTCTATAGCAAAATAGTATTTATTTTCCTTTAGATAGTTGTATCTTATTTATGGAAAATTATTTAGTTTCAGGTACTTTTCTTGGTCCTGTGATTTATTTGGATATTGCAATTGCTTCATTTTCTCTGTTTACTTTAAGATCAAGTATCAGATTATGATTTATTTTAGCATTGTTAAAGGGACAGCATTTACTAGACTAGGTGCTGTTGCATTTGTCTTGTTGTTTTGCATTTATTGATTATGCAAGTCCACTGTATTGGCTGGTCCTTTAAACCGGACTATCATGCTAATAATTTCATTTGTGTCTTCATTTTATTGAATATTTTCGCAAATGAGGGTTAATCTATGTCTTTAGCTTTTTTAGCTAGAAGAATTTTGTGATTTAAAAAAAAAATAAAAAAAATCCATATTTCCTTTGTTCTAAGATAATCAATTATTTGTTTTATAATTGGATTCAATTCTTAACTGTTACTCTGGGCTTCAAGGTTGAGTTCTAAGACTAAAACTTTATTTTGGGTGTGGATTATTTTCAGCGGAATTGTCTGTCTTTATTTTATCCCTCCCTCTCTAGTGACTCTTGAGTGGAAGATCCACATCTTGGGTAGTCATTATCCCATACGTCACTAGCTCATGGACTCTTGCTAATTACATGAAAGAAAACATAATTTATGTAAGAACTTACCTGATAAATTAATTTCTTTCATATTAGCAAGTCCATGAGGCCCACCCTTTTGTGGTGGTTATGATTTTTTTGTATAAAGCACAATTATTCCAATTCCTTATTTTTTCTTATCACCCCACTTCTTGGCTATTCGTTAAACTGATTTGTGGGTGTGGTGAGGGGTGTATAGGCATTTTGAGGTTTGGGAAACTTTGCCCCTCCTGGTAGGAATGTATATCCCATACGTCACTAGCTCATGGACTCTTGCTAATATGAAAGAATTTATCAGGTAAGTTCTTACATAAATTATGTTTTTTGCATGAGAGCAAAGAATGCACAAAATAAAGTATATGTATAGTGTGTGTATATGTGTTTATATATATTTATTTAAATATATCCTCTTTTCACTCTAACAAGCACTTTGAAGTTCCCTGCTAAGCCACTGCCTACAGAATGTTTAGGGAGCTGCCATTTTTAAACCTAGGTTCTCTCTGTGCATCATGACACATAACCTTCTCAGAGAAGCCTTCTACTGGGCATGTGTAAAACTGTGATTCCTGCTGGCCTATGCTGGTGAACTGTAGAATAGTCTGCAAGTTATTGCTCAGCAACACATTTGACAGCAAGGGACATGAAACTCCAAAATTCTCTTTTGTGTTTCAGATACCGAATATATTTTTAAACAACTTTAAAATTTACTTTTTACCTAATTGGCTTTGTTCTGTTGGTATCCTTTGTTAGGTAGGCTCATGAGCTAGCTGCTGATTGGTGGGTGCACATATATATGCCTCTTGTCATTGTTTAACCAAGGTATTCATCTAGCTCCCAGTGGGTAACAGTAGAGTGGGTGCAGTTCAGGTAAGTATGTTTTTACACTTTGTACTCACATAGCCCACTGGTTATTAGCAGGTACAGTTATCACACAGTACATCATAGCCAGGGGACAAATTTATTGACAGATTTGTACCACTTCATATACTGTAATCTATGAGTGACTTATGTTTAATGTGAATGGGAGATAGAGGGTGCTGGGGAGTGTTTGAGAGGATAACCTTTAGCGTTTTTCACAACTTTGAGGCAATGTTTTTTTTTATTTCGTATACATGTATTTTTATTGCTGCGTTATCACTTTGTTGGAACACTCTTTTCCCTTGAACATTCTTATGCTCACTCTGGTTTATTTCGCAGCTACTTATTCTGAGTGCTGCCAACTCATCTTAGCGCACTTTAGGCTCCTGTTCTACTTTTACTTGGAACATGCTACTGAGAATCATTTTGGCAGTGCAGTAGTTATGGTTTATTATGGTTTATCTACTTCTTTTTCCCCCACGCTTTTCGCCGCCTTCTCTGCTACTGCTGTAAAGGAGATTGGCTCGATCAGATCCCAGCTCCTGTGGTTCTGTGTGAGTCTTTACTTTACTAGAGGGGCTAAGAGCCTAAGATTGCCAAACTTTTCCAAGAGTATGCTACTATTATTTTATTAATATCTAAATTTCAGTATGTTTTTTTTTTATACAACTTTTTTTTTTTTTACTAAAGTTTGTTCTCTGGGATTTTAGTTCACTGTGAGGCTCTCCAGCTTTTTCAGTGCCTGTTCCAATCTCCTTTTTTATTCTCAGATTTTGCTGTTAAGTTCCCTGAAATTTGCTATTCTTCATACAGTTAAAACAATCTGTGGTGTTTTAACTTCTTTTAAGTAATTTATCTTTCTTTATTGACTTCTAATAAAATGGAGCATACCGGAACTGTCCCCAAAACTGTTAACATGGATCCTTTCGAGTAGTGTTTCCCAAAGTGAGGATAATGCTCCCTGTGGGTGGTGGGATTACTGAATGTTTGCACTAATAGGCATAACAGCTGGAAGGGGGCACAGGACTTAGCATAGGGGCACTAGAAGGAAAGGAGTGGAAAAGGACCGGCTTAGGAGTTCAAAATAATAAGCCGGTTGAGGAAAAATCAGTGAAGAAATTGGATTTAAAATTTAAACCTGTTCCTGAGCATTTCCCAGTACTTGACACAATTTACGGAGATAACTGCTAAAGAGTGATCAAGTCCTGATATTCCTTATAATACAGCTTTAAAATGTAAGAAGATGTTTCCATTGCTGTCGTCTGACTTAGAACTTTGGGAGACCATAAACAGAGCTATTTCTACCTTTGTAAAGCGCACTACTATTCCCTTAGAGGATAGTACTTTGTTCAAAGAGAGGAAATTAGAGTATTTTTCCAGCAAGCATGTTTCTTATTCAGACAAGCTGTTAGTATAGCCTGTGTGGCAGCTGCTTCTACTTTGTGGTGCGACAATTTGTCTGACCAGATATCAGAAGACTCTTTGGCTGATGATTTTCAGCATCGTCTGGATCTCATTAGGTCAGCCAATGCATTCTACTGTGATCCATTGGCATTATCAGGATTAACGCCAAGAATATGGTTCTAGCTGTTTTGGCTAGTAGGGCCTTATGGCTGAAATCATGGTTAGCTGACATGGTTTCTAAGATCAGATTTTCACTCTTCCTTTTCAAGGAAAACATTTTTGGGACCTGGTCTGGATGTATTTCTAACATAAACGGAGGTAAAGGAGCCTTTCTCCTTCAGGATAAAAGATCAAAGGGAAAAAACTGGGTTCCTAATCATTTTGATTGCTTTCGTCATTCTAGAAACCAAAACCCCCCCTCCATTTAACAATGACTCTTCCAGAACTCCCTGTAAATCCTCTTCCACTTGGAACAAATCTAAGCAGTCAAAAAATCTGCCACATCTACCAAGACAGGATAAAGGTGCGGACCCCAATTGGGATCTTCTTCTGGTAAAAATGGAAATAATCAGAACTATCCTTCCTCTTTTTTTAACTGGTCCATTTTATGCCCACCATAGACCTGAAGGATGCCTACCTTAATATTCCTATCCACAAGGAGCATTATCAGTGTCTTAGATTTGCCTTTCTGGACAAGCATTTACAATTTGTAGCTTTACCGTTTGGTCTGGCGACAGCTACCAGAATTTTCACAAAGGTTCCAGGAACCCTCTTGTCTGTAATCATAGCTCAGAGCATTTCCATAGCTCCTTACTTGGATGATATCTCAGTTCAGGCCCAAACTTTACATTTAACAATTTCACATAAATCAATCTTTCTTTCATGTAAATGGCAAGAGTCCATGAGCTAGTGATGTACGAGATATACATTCCTACCAGGAGGGGGCAAAGTTTCCCAAACCTCAAAATGCCTAAAAATACACCTCCCACCACACTCACACCTTAGTTTTTACAAACTTTACCTCCTATGGAGGTGGTGAAGTAAGTTTGTGCTTGATTTCTTCTATGATAAGCGCTTCTAAGCATTTTGAAGCCAAATTCCTCTCAGAGTACAGTGTTTGTCAGAGGGATGTGAAGAGAGTATCGCCTGTTGATTTTTATGGTTTCACTCATGGGAATTCTTTTCAAAGTTTCTCTGTTATTGGTTGTAGGGATTCATCTCCTACCTCCCCTTTCAGATCGACGATATACTCTTATACCATTACCTCTGCTGATAGTTTTCAGTACTGACCGCTATATATGGATGGGTGTCTTTCGGTAAGTATGTATCATTGTTTAAGACACTCTCAGCTATGTTTGGTGCTTTATGTATTAATATAAAGTTTTAAATATATGTATTTACTTATATTTGCCATGAGTCAGGTCTATGTGTATTTCGCTTTGCAGTCTTACAGTTTCAGTATGGGAAGTATAATACTTCCCATACTGAAATATGGGAAATAATACTTTTTTATTTTTTACACCTGTTACTTTTCATATTTGTAATTTTTGCAATTTTTTATATATTTTTTGTATTCACCACATTGGTACCCTCACACTTTGTACCCAGGTCTGCGCAGGAGCTAGGCCACTTACCTGCGACCATCTATTGTTTTTATCTGTATGTGATTTTATTACCATTTTGAGCGTATTACCATTTGTTTTATTTTTCATGGATCCATGAGTTGTAATTTATGTTTTTAGATTATGTATTAAATATCTAACATTTTATCTACCTCTATATACCTGATTATACCTTACTATCCCTATCTGCCTCCAGTTCGGTAGGCGCTTGGGGGATCCCTATTATACATTTGATTCTATTGGTGGTCACTAGGTATCACCTCCCCCCTAAGCTCCAAGGGTATTGAGTAGGCGCTAGTCCATATCCCCATCACAGTTTCAGTATGGGAATCATGTTTTATTTTTTTAATATTTTCTTACCTGAGGTTTAGTCTTTTTTTTTTTTTTTCAATTTGACTTGTTTTTCCTTAATTTCACGGGTAAATCTAGGCTTGCGAGGGCGCAAAATGCTGTTATTTATTGCATCATTTTTGTTGTGAAATTTTTTTGTCGCGAATTTGCTTCTATAGTGTCGCAAGTGCGTAATTTTCTACTTCTTTATTGACGTTAGGTTGTTTGTCGCAAAGTCGCGCTTGTTATGATGCGAGTTGCGTCATTTCCTGATATTGGTTGGCGCCAAAAAAAGTTTTTTAACTTCACTTTGCGTTATGCGTCATACTTGGCGCCAAATATTTTTTTTAATTATATTACTCCACTTCCTTTTTGATTCTTGCTCTCTTTATACTCTAGAGGGCTATGCTATTAGCTTTTCTGCCTATTTAGCATATGCATTTGTTCCCATTCCTGAAACTGCTATATGAGGAAATTGAATATTTTGTTTAAATGTTATATTTTTTCTTTTACATTTTGCAAGATGTCTCAGTCTGATCCTGTCTCAGAAGCTAATGTAGGAACCATGCTGCCTGAACATAGTTCTACCAAATCTAAGTGTATCTGTTGTAAGCAAGCTGAGATTATATCTCCGGCTATATTATGTAACAGTTGTCATGATACGCTTTTGCATGCCGATAATGTTCCTATTAGTACTAGTACAGCATCTGTTGTTCCCTCAACATCCAATATACTTGATATCCCTGTTGATATGAAAAATTATATTGCTGATGCAATACAGAAGGCTATGTCTGCTATTCCACTTTCTAATAAACGTAAAAGGTCTTTTATAACTTCTCATAAAACTGTAAAGACCGACAACATACTGATATATCCTCTTCTGAAGAGGATCTCTCTGGTTCAGAAGATCCTACTTCAGACATTGAAATTGATAAATCTTCTTATCTTTTTAAGATTGAATATATTCGATCTTTGTTGAAAGAAGTTAATGGTTTACCAATCAAAATCTTAGAACTCTGTGCTATTTTCAGGGCTCTTCAGGCTTGGCCTCTATTAAAGAGAGAACTTTTCATTCGCTTTCAGACAGACAATATTACAACTGTGGCATATGTCAATCATCATGGAGGGACTCACAGTCCTTTAGCAATGAAAGAAGTATCATGGATACTTTCTTGGGCAGTATCCAACTCTTGACTAATTTCTGCAATTCATATCCCAGGTGTAGACAATTGGGAAGCAAATTATCTCAGCCGTCAGACTTCCGGGGGAGTGGTCTCTCCATCCAGATATGTTTTTTCCAGATTGTACAGATATGGGGTCTTCCAGAAATAGATCTGATGGCTTCCCATCTAAACAAAAAATTCCCAGATACCTTTCCAGGTCCAGGGATCCTCAGGCGGAGATGGTGGATGTGTTAGCAGTTCCTTGGTCTTACCAACTTGATTATATTTTTCCACCTCCTAGTTCTTCTTCCAAGGGTGATCTCCAAGATCATAATGGAACAATTGCATGTGTTTCTGATAGCACCAGCATGGCCTCACAGGTTTTGGTATGCACATCTTGTCCGGATGTCCAGTTGTCAACCTTGGCCACTTCCTTTAAGGCCAGACCTTCTGTCTCAAGGGCCGTTTTTCCATCAGTATCTCAATTCGCTAAATTTGAAGGTATGGAAATTGAACGCTTAGTGCTTAGTCATAGAGGTTTCTCTGACTCAATGATTAATACTATGTTGTAGGCTCATAAGTCTGTTTCAAGGAAGATTTTTTATTGGGTTTGGAAAACCTATATTTCATGGTGGTGTTCTCATAAATTCTCTTGGCATTCTTTTAGAATTCCTAGAATTTTACAGTTTCTTCAGGACGGTTTGGATAAAGGTTTGTCTGCAAGTACTTTGAAGGGACAAATCTCTGCTCTTTCTGTGTTATTTCATAGAAAGATTGCTAAACCTCCTGATATTCATCGTTTTGTTCAGGCTTTGGGCCTTATCAAGCCTGTTATTAAATCTTTTTCTCCTCCTTGGTGTCTTAATTTGGTTTTGAAGGTTTTGCAGGCTCCTCCTTTTGAGCCTATATATTCTTTGGATATTAAACTGCTTTCTTGGAAAGTATTGTTCCTTTTGGCTATCTCTTTCGCTAGAAGAGTTTCTGAATTGTCTGCTCTCTTTTGTGAGTCTCCTTTTCTGATTTTCCATCAGGATACAACTGTTCTGCGGACTTCATTTAAAGTTCTTTCTAAGGTTGTGAATTTTAACAACATTAGTAGGGAACTTGTTGTTCCTTCCTTGTGTCAGAATCCTTAGAATTCTCTTGAGAAATCGTTACACTTTTTGGATGTGGTAAAAGCTTTGAAATAGTATGTTGAGGCTAATAAAGATTTCAGGAAGACTTCTATTTGTTGTTTTTTTCTGGTTCTAGGAAAGGTCAGAAAGCCTCTGCCATTTATTTGGCATCTTGGTTAAAGCTTTTGATTCACAAGGCTTGCTTGGTGGCGGGGCAGTCTCCGCCTCAGAGAATTACGAATCATTCTACTAGATCAGTTGCCACTTTTTGGGCTTTTAAGCATGAAACTTCAGTGGATCAGATTTACAAAGCAGCAACTTGGTCTTCTTTGCATACATTTTCTAAATTTTACCATTTCAATGTATTTGCTTCTTCTGAAGCAGTCTTTGGTAGAAAAATTCTTCAAGCAGTTGTCTGTTTGATTCTTCTGTTTATAAGAACTTATTTTTCGGATTTAATTTCTCAGTGGAAATAGCTGTTTTTATTTTATCCCTCCCTCTCTAGTGACTCTTCTGTGAACTTCCACATCTTGGGAATTTTATCCCATACTTCACTAGCTCATAGACTCTTGCCATTTACATGAAAGAAAACATAATGTATGTAAGAACTTACCTGATAACCTTGTTTCTTTCATAATGGCAAGAGTCCATGAGGCCCACCCGGTTTTTGGTGGTTATATTTTTTTGTATAAAAGCACAATATTATTTTCCAGTTCCTCTTTTTTTGTATGCTTTTTTTACTCCTTTTTACACCTCACTACTTGGCTATACGTTAAACCAAGGTGTGAGTGTGCTGGGAGGTGTATTTATTGGCATTTTGAGGTTTGGGAAACTTTGCCCCTCCTGGTAGGAATGTATATCCTATACGTCACTAGCTCATGGACTCTTGCCATTATGAAAGAAATGAATTTATCAGGTAAGTTCTTACATAAATTATGTTTTTGTTGTTTCTTTGACAACATGAATTGAAAATAAATGTTCCAAAGAGCTCTCTGTCTCCTCAGTCCAGGATGTCTTTCCTGGGAGACGTCATAGATTCACTTTCAATTAGTCTTTTCCTAACCGATCTGAGTAAACTAAAGTTACACTCGACTTGTGCAAAGCTTTAGTTGATTCACAATCCTACATATAGCACTCTTTATGGAAGTGATAGGTCTGAGGATTTTGGCATCAGAAGCCATTTCATTTGCTTGGTTTCACATGAGACTGCAGCAACTTTACATGCTGAGTCAATGGTGCAAGGATTACAATCAGCTTTCCCAAATTATTCTATTGGATCCTGTAACAAGACAATCTCTTTCATTATGGATAAATTACAAGTATTTCTCAGAGACCTTCCTTTCTACGTTCAGCTTGGACTGTAATCACAATAGACACAAGTCTCTCAGATTGGGGTGTGGTATTTATATGTAACCTTGCCTCAGGAGGCAAGGTTTCCAATAAATATATTTGAACTTGGAGTGATCTTCCGGGCTGCTCAGAGCTGACCTTTTCTGGAGGAGGAGACTTTACCTGTGTTTCCAATCAATGTCACGGTTTTGGGATATTCAGTCATCAAAGGGGAACAAGCAGTTCTCTAGGGATGGAGTTCTCTCAAATTCTAAAATGGGTGGAAAGCAATTTCTGCATAATTTCTGTGATTTATATTCCAGGGGGGAACAACTGGGAAGCAGATTATCGCAGTTGACGATCCCTTCACCCAGGAGAATGGTCGCTTCACTTTGATGTCTTCACTAGTCAAGAAGTGGGGTCTACCAGAGAGAGACCTGATGGCTTTTCGTTTAAACAGTGAGATCCAGAAACCCACAGGCTGAGTTTGTTGATGCCCTAGAAGCTCCTTGGTCTTTTCATCTGGAGTATATTTTTCCACCAGCTGTTCTGCTTCCAAGGATGATAGCTTGAATCAAGCAAAAGCTATTGTCAGTAATTCTGATTGCTCCAGCTTGGCCTTGCAGCTCTGGACTTAGGACAGATGTCCAGCTTCCCTCCTTGGTCTCTTCCCATACAACATGACCTATTGTTCATCATCAGGATCTCAAATCTCTCAACTTGGAGGTTGAACACATGTTTTTTAAACAATACGATTTTTCTGACGCTATTTTTAACCCCTTAATCTAGGCTAGAAAACCTTTCACGAGAAAGAACTATCACAAAGTTTGGAAAGTTGTTTCTTTCCTGGTGTGCGAAACAAGGCATTAATTGGCACTCTTTCAGGTTTCCAAGAATTCTGCATTTCTCACAAGATGGTATAGACAAAGGCTTATCTGCTAGCTCTTTGAAGGGTCAAATTTCAGCTCTATCGGTTTTATACTATAAAAAGGTTGCGAAAGTTCCTGATCAGAATTATGTTCAGGCTTTAGTCAGGTTAAAACCTGTTATTAAAGAGACAGTCTAGTCAAAATAAAACTTCAGAAAGGACATGCAATTTTAAACAACTTTTCAATTTACTTTTATAATCAAATTTGCTTTTTTCTTTTGGTATTCTTTGTTGAAAGCTAAATCTAGGTTGACTTGTATGATAATTTCTAAGCCCTTGAAGGACACCTCTTATATTAATGCATTTTGACTTTTTTTTTTTTACAGCTAGACAGCGCTAGTTCATGTGTGCCATAAAGATAACATTGTGCTCACTCCCGTGTAGTCACATAGGAGTCAGTACTGATTGGCTTAAGTGCATGTCTCTCAAAAGAGCTGGAATAAGGGGGCAGTCTGCAGAGGCTTAGATTCAAGGTAATCACAGAGGTAAAAAGTATATTAATATAACCGGGTTGGTTATGCAAAATGAAGGGATTATCTATCTTTTTTTAGACAAATACACATTGTGGAGTAGACTGTCCCTTTAAGCCAATTTCTCCTCCTTGGAATCTTAATTTGTTTTTTCAAGTGTCTCTGTTTACATGTTATAGAAGACATTCAGCTTCTGTTTGGGAAGGTTCTGTTTCTTATAAATATTTCTTTGGCCAGAAGAGTTTCAGAATTGTCTGCTCTTTTGTCTGTTCTGCATTATTTGGTTTACCATCAAGATAACGCTGTTCTTAGAACAAAATTAGTTTTTTTGCCAAAGGTTGTCTTCTTGGACTACTACTAGGGAAATTATAGTTCCATTTTATTTTATTTTTTTACAATTCTTAAGGGTTCTAAAGAAAGACTTCTATGTAATTTAGATGTAGTCAGAGCCTTAAAATGTTATCTTCAGGCTACTAAGAATTTTAGGCAATCCTCTAATTTGTTCATTCATTTCTCTGGTCCACCCAAATTTCAGAAAGCCTTAGCCGTTATTTTAGCTTCTTGGTTAAAACTTTTAATTCATAAAGCTTACTTAGAGGCGGAAAAGTCTCCCCCAAAACGCATTACTGCTCATGCTACCAGATCAGTTTCTACCTTATGCGCTTTTAAAAATTAGACTTCTGTAGAACAAATTTGCAAAGCAACAACATGTATCCTTACATATCTTTTTAGATTCTATCACTGATGTTTTTGCTTCTTCAAAAATGGCTTTTCTCCCAGGATCTTTTTAGCGGGTGAGCTGACGGTTTGAACTGTTCTCCAGTCAGCGCTCCAGCGACACGGCACTCACACAATTTTTTATTTTTTTTTAGCTAAAGCACTAATTGGACAACAGTTCAAACCGTCAGCTCACCAAAAGAAAATTTACTTTGAAATGGGTGACCTGAGCACAGGGTATTTGTTTTTCAGCGCTACTTTAAAAATTAAGTTAAAATGCATTTTCATTACAACTGATGAATCAAACTCTATCTAAAATATCACTTACATTTCAGATCTGATATACAAAGGGGAAAGTTTACCATCATGTTAACCTAGTAGGGTGGTTTTCCACTGCCTTTAAATCACATGTAAAGAAAATGTAAGGGGACATTTTACTGCACCGTTTCTGAATAGGCTTTCATTGTGGTTATTCCTTGGCTTGACAAATCCCTGGGAGCTGTGGCTCCTAAAAGTCTTTATTTTTTGTACTTGTAGCTGTTTTTTAGATTCTGCTACAGTTAAAGGGACATTATACACTCGTTTTTTCTTTGCATAAATGTTTTGCAGATGATCTATTTATATAGCCCATAAAGTTTTTTCTTTCTAATTACACAGTGAGTCCACGGATCATCATTAATTACTGTTGGGAATATCACTCCTGGCCAGCAGGAGGAGGCAAAGAGCACTGCAGCAAAGCTGTTAAGTATCACTTCATTACACACAACCCCCAGTCATTCTCTTTGCCTCTAGTGCAAGGAAGAGGTGAAGTAATTAGGTGTCTGATTGAAGATTCTTCTATCAAGATTTTTTTATTTTGAAGCCAGGGCAGGATTGCTCTGACTTTTCATCACAAGCTGGGTTTAGCTGTACTCCACGTTAGTCTCTTCAGTAGGGCTGTGGTAGCTTTGAAGCAGTTAGGAACTTGTAAAGTGTGCTTTGTTGCATTTTCCTAATATGTTGCTGCCCTGGTATAGAAAGCCTGAGTACGTTTACTTTGTCTTTCTTTTTACACAGGTCTCTGTTAGGAGCGGCATACTCTCATACTTTGTGAGTCGTCTGACTGCCGGATGGCTAGACTGCAGGTAAGTGCCTCTTGTCTTCTAGGTAGGGAGACTGTGCACTTATTGGTCCTGCAACATTATATGGGACTTTTATATCCTTTATAGGATGTTAACAGGCAGAGAGCAGGCACTAATGTGACTCGATCCTCCGTTGTTAGTTTCAGACTGATGTCAGAAGGGAGACGCTTAATGAAGTGGCGTTTGTTTATGCTGACGATATGTTTAGTTTCTGATCGGCAGGATCCCTGCCGTCTTTATTACGATGGTTCAGACTCCTCTTCACAGCACAAACTGTACCGTTTAGGGATTGTAACATTTACAGATGGTGCATTCTGGAGGGGCTTTGCCCTCTTAGCTTCTCATGTCTCACTAGGAGGTGTTTACCTCAGGAGTGTCCTGGCAAACCTATTAACTCCTCAGTCTCTAGGGTGTAGGTATATTTATTCTGCTTTCCTAGATAGATAAAAATAACTATAAAGGAACAGTGACAGAGGGCATCAGGAGTCAGATGCCTTGATGGAAACACAGGAATAAAGAATCAGTAAATACTTTTATCGGTACATAACACTACATTCATATTTCTTAAAGTTACAGTACATACAATTGCTGATAAGATAACTTCTATTGGTATTAAAATTAAAGATTTTTTTTGTTTTGTTCCTGTTGCCGCTGAACCCATTGTCTCTTAGGTTAATGCTGTTCAAGGAATACCACTGCTTTCTCCTTAAACGTTCCAAGCCTTCATGGAGTCACATACAGTGCCCTGAGGTTCCTCTCAATCTCCTGGAGGAGTAATTTTGACTGTAGATTTTGCGGTACAGCAATCTTCTATGGTATCTGTTGCGTTATCTGATTTTCCTATGTTAAGGGGACATTGCAAGAGGAATTTAGAGCTCTGTTCCGCTTTTCTACACAGGTTGTTCTCACTCATAAGCCTGATGAGGAGGATATGTTGGTAGCCTCTGGGGGTGAAATCTCCTTTGTGTATCGTTAAAGGAGGTTTTGGCTACCTTGGAGCTACTCCAATTTGTCTGTCATTGTCAATCCTTAAGAACCTAGTAAACTTTATAAATTCTAGGAGTTCTTGGAAGTTTTTCCTGATCCACGCTGCGCTAGGAGTTTTTCCCCCATTAAATGTCATGGTGCACTGTGTCTAAAGTAGTAGAGGCCTTTTCTGCTCTGGTTATGTGAACTCCGATCCCTAGAGAGGATAGTATCTCTTTTCAGTATTAAAGGACTAAGCTGGAGGACACGTAAACAAGTGCAGCAGCTTATGGGAAAACTGACTGTGGCTCAACACACAAGTAAACGGAGTAATAAGCACAGAACCATGGGTTCAGATCCCTGCACAGCCCTGTCGAGCAGAATGCCTCCCAGATGCGACGCCTTTTCTGTTTCCTTTTGGTAGGGGCTCTTTGGAGAAGTACAGAATTAGGCTTTCAAGCTAGCTAATTCTTCTATTTCTGATTCTTTCATGCCAGTGTTTCAGTCTTAGGCAAGAGATCTGGTTTCGCAGTGCTAGCCGTGGGGCGTTGTGGTTTTTCTTGGTCAGTTGGTTTTTTTTCCCCTGAGTCCAATTTCCTCACACTTGCTTTCAAGGGTAAGAACTTGTTTGGACCTGATCTGTCAGGACAAGATGAAAGAGACCAAGTGAGGGGCTGAGTCTCTCTGTTTGTCTTCTAATATAGATACAATATGTCTCAAATAGTCTACGGACATAGTATCTCAGGGTTTCTAAATAGTATTGTTTTTTTCTTCCCAGAGGCAGGTCCCTCCTCCCTAATATTTTGAAGTACATGACCTCTATTCTCTGTGGGTGTGGTTTCAGTTCCTATAGGGGGAAAATGGATGCTATCATCCCTGTTTGTGGTTCCCTACGAGAGGGAGTTTTTTTCATCCTATCTTAGACCTAAAGTGTCTCATCTAGTTTTCTCAAGGTACCGTCCTTCCTAATGGAAAACATTGGTTCTTGGCAAAAATCAGGTTTCGGGGAATTGCTGTGGTGCCTTCCTGGATGACATAATGGGTCAGACATCATCTTTTCAACAAGTAAAGTCTCTCTCATAGGTCTTGTATTTTCTACGTTTCCACAGATTGAAGTGTATTTGGAAAAAAGTTTCCTTGTTCCAACTACGAGGGTAGTTTCCTTAAGGACCATTATAGATTTCCTATTGATGGAACATTTTCTGACAGAGGTCAGAAGAGTCAAACATTTTTTCCTTTTGCTTCTCTCTACAGTGTCCTGTTCGAGCCGTCAGTGGTAATCGGTCTGATGGTGGCCTCCATGGATATTATTCCCTTGTTCGATTCCATTGAGAGCTCTGCAGTTGTGCATGCTAGGTCAATGGAACGGGGCTCATGCAGATCTGTTTCAGAGGATAGATCTAGATCAGTCGAGAGACTCTGCCGTGGTGGCTGTCTCAAGAGCTTGGTCTCAGGGCACATGCTTTAGGAGACCTTCCTGGGTGCTTGTGACCATGGATGCCAGCCCACTGGGCTGGGGTTCAGTCTGGGACTCATTAAAGAGTCTCGTTAGTGCAGTAAGTAGTGTGTTAGTCTCATAATCTGAAGGTCGTGAGTTCGATCCTGAAGAAAAAGGCTCAGGGACTTTGGACTCGGGAGGAGTCTGTTTTCCTCATCAACTTCTATGGAGTTTAGAGTGATTGCCAATGCTCTGTTGGTTTGGCCTCAGTTGTCCTTGCCCCGGTTTATTAAGTTCCAGTTAGACAACATAACCTCAGTGGTTTTCTTCAACCTCCAGGGTGGAACTTGGTCCTTAGTCATGAAGGAAGTAGTTCAGATTATCAGTGGAGCGGAAGCTCATATTTGCTGTCTCTCTGCCTTCCATTAATTTTTTCAGGGAGTGTGATCTCCATCCAGAAGTGTTCTCCAGCTTAACCCTCTAAGGGGGGTACCGGAGTTGGATCTGATGGCGTCTTGGCAGAATGCCAAGCTTCCAAGGTATGATTCAAGGTCAAGTGATCCACGGGCCGCTCCGATAGATGCTCTGGTGGTCCCTGGGTTTTCAGACTGGCTTACCTGTTTTTTCCATTTGTTCTCCTTTTGCGAGTCATTGCTTGTATCACTCAGGAGAGAGCGTTGTTGATTCTATAGCCCCTGCATGGCCTCGCAGGATCTGGTATGCAGACCTAGTGGAGATATCTCTCTCCCACCTTGGAGGCTGCTTCTGAGGAAGGACCTTCTGATTTAGAGTTCCTTCCTTTCTTCCAAACCTTGTTTTCTCTGTAGCTGACTGCTTTGAGATTGAATGCTTAGTTCTCTCTAAGCGTGGTTTTTCTGAGTAGGTCATTGAGACCATTTTTCTGGCTCGCGAACCTATTACTAGAAAGTTTTATAATTGGATATTGCATGAATATCTTTATTGGTGTGAATCCAAGGGCTACTCTTGAAGTAGGGTCAGGATTCCTAGGACTTGTCCTTTCTCCAGGAAGGTCTGGAGAAGGGTTTGTCAGTCAGTTAATACTTAAGAGTCTGGCGGTTGTGTCAGATGTGCAATCTTTTTACCAGGCCTTGGTCAGAATCAGGCCTGTGTTTTAGTCTGTTGCTCCTCCTTGGAGCTTTCGCCTTGTTCTTAAGTTTTACAGCAGACTCTGTTTGAGCCTATGCATTCCTTAGATATTAAATGTTATCTTTGAAGGTTTTGTTTCTTGTTGCCATTTCTTCTGCTCGGAGAGTTTCTGAACTCTCGGGGTTACAGTATGATCCCCCTTATCTTATCTTTCATTCTGATAGGGTGGTTCTGCGTACTAAGTTATGTTTCCTTCCTTAGGTTGTTTCAGGACAGGAATATTAATCCGGAAGTGTCCTAACCCTTCTTTTCATAAGGAGTGTTTGTTGCACAACCTAGATGTGGTTTGTATGCTGAAATTCATTTTGCAGGCGACTAAAGACTTTCACCAGTCTTCTGCTTTGTTTTTCTGGAAAAGGCAAGGGTCAGAAAGCTACAGCTATGGCTACTTCTCTTTAGCTCTGTCTGAAGAGTATAATTTGGCCTATGAAACTTCTGGTCAGCAGCCTCGTGAGAGAATCACGGCTATCTCCACGAGCGCTGTTTCTTCTTCCTGGGCTTTCAAAAATGAAGCTTCTGTGGAACAAATTTGCATGACTGCATACTTTTTCTAAATTTTATAGATTGATATTTTGCCTCGGCTGAGGTTTCTTTTGGGAGAAAGATTCTTCGAGCAGTGGTGCCTTCTGTTTAGGTTACCTGTCTTGTCCCTCAATTATTATCTGTGTCCTCTAGCTTGGGTATTGATTCCCAATAGTAATTAGAGATGATCCATGGACTCACCGTGTCGTTAGAAAGAAAACAAAATTTATGCTTACCTGATAAATTTATTTTTTTCATGACATTGTGAGTCCACGGCCCACCCTGTTTTCAGGCAGTTTTTTTGGTATATAAACTTCAGGCACCTCTGCACATTGTGTTATTTCCTTTCTCTCCTTTCCCTTGGTCGAATGACTGGGGGTTGTGGGTAGGGAAGTGATACTTGGCAAAACGAAATGGATGGCGCTGGTCTTGGTGTGTAGTTAATTTCTAATGATGGATAGAAATGGACTTGATGTGCAAGTTAAATCCGACAAAATAATGTGCAGTATACTCACTCCTTTAGTAATGTGAGTTCAGCTTCTAAGGTGTGTCTCTCTCCAAAAGATCAAAAGGTAATTTTCAAAGGTGTTATCAGCTGGGCTGGAAATGGATTAAAAACCCCATCAGCAGTAAGGTAATAACTTTTGTTATAAATCATGTAGTAACTTACTTATCCAATATAGTAAGTCCGGCTCGTCACAGGAAAGAATGATTCCCAATATAAGAGATAAAAAATATTTATTTTAGCTCTACGCGTTTCAACGCTCAAGCGTCTTTTTCAAGAGCAGTAAAAACAAGTAAAAAGGTTTGCAAACCTTTTTACTTGTTTTTACTGCTCTTGAAAAAGACGCTTGAGCGTTGAAACGCGTAGAGCTAAAATAAATATTACTACATGATTTATAACAAAAGTTATTACCTTACTGCTGATGGGGTTTTTAATCCATTTCCAGCCCAGCTGATAACACCTTTGAAAATTACCTTTTGATCTTTTGGAGAGAGACACACCTTAGAAGCTGAACTCACATTACTAAAGGAGTGAGTATACTGCACATTATTTTGTCGGATTTAACTTGCACATCAAGTCCATTTCTATCTATCATTAGAAATTAACTACACACCAAGACTAGCGCCATCCATTTCGTTTTGCCTATTGTCTGTACAGTCCCTGGGGAGAGACTGAAGGAAGGCAGCGGTCATCTGTATATTATTCTAGCAAGGAGAGTATTGTTTTTTAGCACATTGTGTTGAGCATATTTGTTTTGTTAACATCTGATCTGTTTGCCACACACATATTTTTGTACACAGGGAAGTGATACTTAACAGCTTTGCTGTGGTGCTCTTTGCCTCCTCCTGCTGGCCAGGAGTGATATTCCCAACAGTAATTAATGATGATCTGTGGACTCACCGTGTCAAGAAAGAAAGAAATTTATCAGGTAAGCGTACATTTTTTTCTTTCATGTAATTAGCAAGAGTCCATGAGCTAGTGACGTATGGGATATACATTCCTACCAGGAGGGGCAAAGTTTCCCAAACCTTAAAATGCCTATAAATACACCCCTCACCACACCCACAATTCAGTTTTACAAACTTTGCCTCCCGTGGAGGTGGTGAAGTAAGTTTGTGCTAGATTCTACGTTGATATGTGCTTCGCAGCAGGCTGGAGCCCGGTTTTCCTCTCAGAGTGCAGTGAATGTCAGAGGGATGTGAAGAGAGTATTGCCTATTTGAATTCAATGGTCTCCTTCTACGGGATCTATTTCATAGGTTCTCTGTTATCGGTCGTAGAGATTCATCTCTTACCTCCCTTTTCAGATCGACGATATACTCTTATATACCATTACCTCTACTGATTCTCGTTTCAGTACTGATTTGGCTATCTGCTATATGTAGATGAGTGTCCTGGGGTAAGTAAGTCTTATTTTTTGTGACACTCTAAGCTATGGTTGGGCACTTTATACGTAAAGTTCTAAATATATGTCTTTAAACTTATATTTGCCATGATTCAGGATAATCAGTATTCCTTCTTTCAGACTGTCAGTTTCATTATTTGGGAAAATGCATATGAATAAATATTTTTTCTTACCTTAAAGAAATTTTCTAATTTACTTTTTTCCTTGCGGGCTGTTAGGCTCGCGGGGGCAGAAAATGCTTCAATTTATTGCGTCATTCTTGGCGTGAATTTTTTTGGCGCAAAATTTTGTCATTTCCGGCGCCATAGTTGACGCCGGAAGTTTACACGTGGTTGCGTCATTTTTGACGCATGTGTGTTACAGACTTTTTTGCGCCAAAAAGTGTGGGCATCATACTTGGCGCCAAAAAATGTGGGCGTCATACCTGGCGCCAAAAAATGTGGGCATCATACTTGGCGCCAAAAAAAATGTGGGCGTCATACTTGGCGCCACTTTTTTTCACATTATTTAAGTCTCACTTTTTTGTTGCTTCTGGTTGCTAGAGGCTTGTTTGTTTTGCATTTTTCCCCATTCCTGAAACTGTCATTTAAGGAATTTGATAATTTTGCTTTATATGTTGTTTTTTTCTATTACATATTGCAAGATTTTCCATAAATTATTCCTGGATCAGAACATACTGAGGGATTCCTGTTGACTAAGAAGTCCTACCAAAGCTAAGTTCATTTATTTTAAATGTTATGAATCTTTAGCTATGGTTTGTAATACGTTATCATGATAAACATTTACATGCAGAATCCATTAGTATTTATGCTTTATGTATTGCTTTTCTTTTTACATCTTATGTACAAGATATACTTAGAACATTTATAAGAATATTTTTCTGATTCTAGGTTAAAGGCTTTGTCTGACTTTGCGCCTTCTATTAAATTTTTGTAGGTCTTTTTCAAACTTCTTTTTGATGAAGTTTCAAATGACCAACAACATACTGAATTATCCTTCTCTGATGATGTTTTTTCTCTTTCAGAACTTTTCTTCATCAGATATTGACACTAACAAATCTACTTTTTTATTTTTTATTAGAGTACATTTGTTTTTTGTTGAAAAGGTGTTGATTATTTTGGATATTGAGGTAACTAGTTCTTTTTCAAAACTAGCTAACATTTTATTTCTGCTTATTTTATCTTCTGTGTCTTCAGAGGTTTTTTTCCATTCCTTCATACTAGGGAATGGAATAGGCTGACAATTTTCTTCAAAGGTTTTAAATTATATTCTTTGCCGGCAGTTAAATTCAATTTTGAGGGTTCTCCAATTTAATGGGGCTATCTCTACTTCTGCTAAATTATGCTATTGTTTCTATAGCAAAATAGTGTTTATTTTCTTTTTAAATGGTTGTATCCTATTTAAGGAAAAATTTTTATTTTCAGGTACTTTTCTTGGACCTGTAATTTATTTGGATGATGTTGCTTTTGCTCCATTTTTTCTGTTTACTTTAAAGATCAAGTATCAGATTATGTATTATTTAGCATTGTTAAGGGACAAAGTCTACTGCTCATTTGAGGTTCAGACTGGGTGCTGTTGCATTTGTCTTGTTGTCTTGCATTTTTGTTTATGCAAGTCTGGTGTGTTGGCTGGTCCCTTAACTGGATTAACATGCTAATAATTTTATTTGTTTCTTCATTTTTATTGAATATTTTCACAAATGAGGTTTAATCTATGTCTTTAGCTGTTTTTAGCTAGAAGAAATTTTGTGATTTCTAAAAAATCCTTATTTCTTTTTTTCCAAGATAATCAATTATTTGATTCATATTGGATTCAATTCTTAACTGTTACTCTGGGCTTCAAGTTTAAGTTCTTAGACTAAAACTTTAAGCTTATTTTAGTTTGGTTGTTCTTACTAAAGAATAAAATTCTAAATTCTTACCCAAGTAACATGTTTTTAATTAGAAGTTTTTTTGGTTCTATTTCGGTCCAAAATTCTTAGATTTTAGGTACAAAATAAAATTTGAAGTAAAACCGTCTGTGAGAAGTCTTTTTCTCTCTATTATATTCCAGCTATTCCAGTAAGGCTAACACTTTCCTTAATGTGTTTCAGTCTCATATATTTTGGGTAATGTTGAAGTGCGGTTGATCACCTGTTGAGGATCAAGCGCTGCTCAGATCTTGAATCTTCTGGGGTATTTATTCCAGTTCCATTTTTAGGATCTGGGTTTTGGGGTTTTATTCAAAACTATTCATTGTTCCAAAGATAGAAAATCTTTTTATTATATAAATGTACCATCTTTTAGATTGGTATTTATATGGTCTATTCTGACTTTTTTTGGTCAGTGATAGCATTATTTGTTTTCATTAGATACAAAAGATGCATATCTTCATTTCTGTTTTCATTCAGATTATTTTTATTTTCTGAGACTACTGAATCTCATATGATTCAACTTTGTTTTTTTCAAGACATGGTTAGAGGATCTTTTTATCAAAAGCTCTTGATTCCTCACACAAGGGTCACCTTTTTTAGGTTTCCAGATAGATTGTGTCACTGTCTTTGTCTCTAACAGATAAGTGATTTTTTTCTTATTGGGTTCTGTCTGTCGGTACCTTCAGTCTCTATTATTTCCTTCAGTTGCTATATATGCATGGAATTTAGGTCTTATGGCTGCAGCATTGGATTCATTTCCCTTTACTCATTTTCATAGAAAACCTTTTCCAGTTTTTTATGCTGCATAATGGTGCAGGGATTCTAGGATTTCACTTTTTAAATCTTCGAATTCTATGTTTATCTATCTTTGATTCGGTGGTTAAGATCACCATCATTTAGTTCTACAGGTCTCTTCGATTCTTTCAACCTGGACCATGATCTCTATAGATGCGAGTCTTTTAGGTTGGGAGGCTGTCTGAGGTTCTCTGTCAGCACAAGGGGTTTGGAAATCTCAGGAGGCGAGATTACCATTTGATATTTTGGAACTCCGTGCATTCCTAGAGTTCTTCAGTTGGTTTCTTTTGAAGAAGAGACGTTTATTGTTTTTTTCAGACATTATCACATCTGTGGTGTATGTCAATCATCAGGGTGTGACTATCAGTCTTTAGACTGTGACAAAAGTATCTTGGATATTTGCTTGGGCTAAATCCAGCTCCTATCTAAATTCTGGGGTCCTTTTCCCAGGTATAGATGTTTGGGAAGCGGATTATCTCTGTTAATCAAGCTTTACATCCGGGAGAATGGTCTTTACCCAGATATGTTTTTCAATTTTTCAGATGTGAGGGCTTCCAGAAATAGATCTGTTGGCCTCTCGTCTTAACAAGGAACTTCCCAGGGGCTTATTTCAGGTCCGGGGATCCTCAGGCGGAAGTAGCGTATGCATTGACACTTCCTTGGAATTATCATTCTGTCTATATCTTCCGCCTCTAGTTCTTCCAAAATTCTAATGGAGCGTTCGTTTGTACTGCTGGTGGTTCCAGCATGGCCTCACAGGTTTTGGTATGCGGATCTCATTCGGATGGCCAGTTGCCAACCTTGGACATTTCCGTTAAGACCAGACCTTCTATCTCAAGGCCCATTTTTCCATCAGGATCTCAAATCATTTAATTTGAAGGTATGGAGATTGAACGTTTGATTCTTAGTCATAGAGGTTTCTCTGACTCAGTAATTAATACTGTGTTACAGGTTTGTAAATCTTTCTCTAGAAAGATTTATTATCGAGTTTGGAAGACTTTCATTTCTTGGTGTTCTTCTCATAAATTCTTTTGGCATTCTTTTAGAATTCCTAGAATTTTACAATTTTTCAGGTTGGTTTAGATAAGGTTTTGTCTGCAAGTTCTTTGAAAGGACAAATCTCTACTCTTTCTGTTCTTTTTCACAGAAAGATTGCTATTCATTCTGATATTCATTGTTTTGTACAGGATTTGGTTTGTATCAAGCCTGTCATTAAGTCAATATCTCCTCCTTGGAGTCTCAATTTGGTACTGAGGGCTTTACAGGCTCCTCCGTTTGATCCTTTGCATTCTCTGGACATTAAAATTACTTTCTTGGAAAGTATTGTTCCTTTTGGTTATCTCTTCTGCTAGAAGAGTTTCTGAGTTTTCTGCTCCTTCTTGTGGATTTCCTTTTCTGATTTTTCATCAGGGTAAAGCAGTGTTCCTTCCTGTTATTCATTATTTCTTTCATGTAATTAGCAAGAGTCCATGAGCTAGTGACGTATGGGGCATATTTTTGTACACAGGGAAGTGATACTTAACAGCTTTGCTGTGGTGCTCTTTGCCTCCTCCTGCTGGCCAGGAGTGATATTCCCAACCGTAATTAATGATGATCTGTGGACTCACCGTGTCAAGAAAGAAAGAAATTTATCAGGTAAGCATACATTTTTTTCTTTCATGTAATTAGCAAGAGTCCATGAGCTAGTGACGTATGGGATATACATTCCTACCAGGAGGGGCAAAGTTTCCCAAACCTTAAAATGCCTATAAATACACCCCTCACCACACCCACAAATCAGTTTTACAAACTTTGCCTCCTATGGAGGTGTTGAAGTAAGTTTGTGCTAGATTCTACGTTGATATGCGCTCCGCAGCAGGTTGGAGCCCGGTTTTCCTCTCAGCGTGCAGTGAATGTCAGAGGGATGTGAGGAGAGTATTGCCTATTTGAATTCAATGATCTCCTTCTACGGGGTCTATTTCATAGGTTCTCTGTTATCGGTCGTAGAGATTCATCTCTTACCTCCCTTTTCAGATCGACGATATACTCTTATATATACCATTACCTCTACTGATTCTCGTTTCAGTACTGGTTTGGCTTTCTACTACATGTAGATGAGTGTCCTGGGGTAAGTAAGTCTTATTTTCTGTGACACTCTAAGCTATGGTTGGGCACTTTTATATAAAGTTCTAAATATATGTATTCAAACATTTATTTGCCTTGACTCAGGATGTTCAACGTTCCTTATTTCAGACAGTCGGTTTCATATTTGGGATAATGCATATGAATAAATCAATTTTTTTTTTTTCTTACCTTAAAATTTGACTTTTTTTCCTGTGGGCTGTTAGGCTCGCGGGGGCTGAAAATGCTTCATTTTATTGCGTTATTCTTGGCGCGGACTTTTTTGGCGCAAAAAGTTTTTTCTGTTTCCGGCGTCATACGTGTCGCCGGAAGTTGCGTCATTTTTTGACATTTTTTTGCACCAAAAGTGTTGGCGTTCCGGATGTGGCGTCATTTTTGGGCGTCACTTTTGTCTCCACATTATTTAAGTCTCATTATTTATTGCTTCTGGTTGCTAGAAGCTTGTTCACTGGCATTTTTTCCCATTCCTGAAACTGTCATTTAAGGAATTTGATCAATTTTGCTTTATATGTTGTTTTTTCTGTTACATATTGCAAGATGTCCCAGATTGACACTGAGTCAGAAGATACTTCTGGAAAGACGCTGCCTGGTGCTGGATCTACCAAAGTTAAGTGTATCTGTTGTAAACTTGTGGTATCTGTTCCTCCAGCTGTTGTTTGTAATGAATGTCATGACAAACATGTTAATGCAGATAATATTTCCTTTAGTAAGGTTACATTACCTGTTGTGGTTCCATCAACATCTAATACTCAGAGTGTTCCTGTTAACATAAGAGATTTTGTTTCTAAATCTATTAAGAAGGCTATGTCTGTTATTCCCCCTTCTAGTAAACAAAAAAGGTCTTTTAAAACTTCTCATTTTTCAGATGAATTTTTAAATGAACATCATCATTCTGATTCTGATAGTGGTTCCTCTGGTTCAGAGGATTCTGTCTCAGAGGTTGATGCTGATAAATCTTCATATTTATTCAAAATGGAATTTATTCGTTCTTTACTTAAAGAGGTCTTAATTGCATTAGAAATAGAAGATTCTGGTCCTCTTGATACTAAATCTAAACGTTTAAATAAGGTTTTTAAATCTCCTGTAGTTATTCCAGAAGTTTTTCCTGTCCCTGATGCTATTTCTGAAGTAATCTCCAGGGAATGGAATAATTTGGGTAATTCATTTACTCCTTCTAAACGTTTTAAGCAATTATATCCTGTGCCATCTGACAGATTAGAATTTTGGGACAAAATCCCTAAGGTTGATGGGGCTGTCTCTACTCTTGCTAAATGTACTACTATTCTTACGGCAGATAGTACTTCCTTTAAGGATCCTTTAGATAGGAAGATTGAATCCTTTCTAAGAAAAGCTTACTTATGTTCAGGTAATCTTCTTAGTCCTGCTATATCTTTAGTGGATGTTGCTGCAGCTTCAACTTTTTGGTTAGAAGCTTTAGCGCAACAAGTAACAGATCATAATTCTCATAGCATTGTTAATCTTCTTCAACATGCTAATAATTTTATTTGTGATGCCATCTTTGATATCATTAGAGTTGATATCAGGTATATGTCTCTAGCTATTTTAGCTAGAAGAGCTTTATGGCTTAAAACTTGGAATGCTGATATGTCTTCTAAGTCAACTTTGCTTTCCCTTTCTTTCCAGGGTAACAAATTATTTGGTTCTCAGTTGGATTCTATTATCTCAACTGTTACTGGAGGGAAAGGAACTTTTTTACCACAAGATAAAAAATCTAAAGGTTAATTTAGGTCTAATAATCGTTTTCGTTCCTTTCGTCACAATAAGGAACAAAAGCCTGATCCTTCGCCCTCAGGAGCGGTATCAGTTTGGAAACCATCTCCAGTCTGGAATAAGTCCAAGCCTTTTAGAAAACCAAAACCAGCTCCCAAGTCCACATGAAGGTGCGGCCCTCATTCCAACCCAGCTGGTAGGGGGCAGATTACGATTTTTCAAACAAATTTGGATCAATTCAATTCACAATCTTTGGATTCAAAACATTGTTTCAGAAGGGTACAGAATTGGCTTCAAGATAAGGCCTCCTGCAAAGAGATTTTTTCTCTCCCGTGTCCCAGTAAATCCAGCGAAGGCTAGCAACAGCTCCAAGGATTTTTACAAAGGTTCTCGGTGCCCTTCTGTCTGTAATCAGAGAACAGGGTATTGTGGTATTTCCTTATTTGGACGATATCTTGGTACTTGCTCAGTCTTCACATTTAGCAGAATCTCATACGAATCGACTTGTGTTGTTTCTTCAAGATCATGGTTGGAGGATCAATTTACCGAAAAGTTAATTGATTCCTCAAACAAGGGTTACCTTTTTAGGTTTCCAGATAGATTCAGTGTCCATGACTCTGTCTCTGACAGACAAGAGACGTCTAAAATTGATCTCAGCTTGTCGAAACCTTCAATCACAATCATTCCCTTCGGTAGCCTTATGCATGGAAATTCTAGGTCTTATGACTGCTGCATCGGATGCGATCCCCTTTGCTCGTTTTCACATGCGACCTCTTCAGCTCTGTATGCTGAACCAGTGGTGCAGGGATTACACAAAGATATCTCAATTAATATCTTTAAAACCGATTGTACGACACTCTCTGACGTGGTGGACAGATCACCATCGTTTAGTTCAGGGGGCTTCTTTTGTTCTTCCGACCTGGACTGTAATTTCAACAGATGCAAGTCTGACAGGTTGGGGAGCTGTTTGGGGGTCTCTGACAGCACAAGGGGTTTGGAAATCTCAGGAGGTGAGATTACCAATCAATATTTTGGAACTCTGTGCAATTTTCAGAGCTCTTCAGTCATGGCCTCTTCTAAAGAGAGAATCATTCATTTGTTTTCAGACAGACAATGTCACAACTGTGGCATACATCAATCATCAAGGAGGGACTCACAGTCCTCTGGCCATGAAAGAAGTATCTCGAATACTGGTATGGGCGGAATCCAGCTCCTGTCTAGTTTCTGCGGTTCATATCCCAGGTATAGACAATTGGGAAGCGGATTATCTCAGTCGCCAAACGTTGCATCCGGGCGAATGGTCTCTTCACCCAGAGGTATTTCTTCAGATTGTTCAAATGTGGGGACTTCCAGAAATAGATCTGATGGCTTCTCATCTAAACAAGAAACTTCCCAGGTATCTGTCCAGATCCAGGGATCCTCAAGCGGAAGCAGTGGATGCATTGTCACTTCCTTGGAAGTATCATCCTGCCTATATCTTTCCGCCTCTAGTTCTTCTTCCAAGAGTAATCTCCAAGATTCTGAAGGAATGCTCGTTTGTTCTGCTGGTGGCTCCAGCATGGCCTCACAGGTTTTGGTATGCGGATCTTGTCCGGATGGCCTCTTGCCAACCGTGGACTCTTCCGTTAAGGCCAGACCTTCTGTCGCAAGGTCCTTTTTTCCATCAGGATCTCAAATCCTTAAATTTAAAGGTATGGAGATTGAACGCTTGATTCTTAGTCAAAGAGGTTTCTCTGACTCTGTGATTAATACTATGCTACAGGCTTGTAAATCTGTATCTAGGGAGATATATTATAGAGTCTGGAAGACTTACATTTCTTGGTGTCTTTCTCATCACTTTTCCTGGCATTCTTTTAGAATTCCGAGAATTTTACAGTTTCTTCAGGATGGTTTGGATAAAGGTTTGTCTGCAAGTTCCTTGAAAGGACAAATCTCTGCTCTTTCTGTTCTTTTTCATAGAAAGATTGCTAATCTTCCTGATATTCATTGTTTTGTACAAGCTTTGGTTCGTTAAGTCAATTTTTCCTCCTTGGAGTTTGAATTTGGTTCTAGGGGCTCTTCATGCTTCTCCGTTTGAACCTATGCATTCTTTAGACATTAAATTACTTTCTTGGAAAGTTTTGTTTCTTTTGGCCATCTCTTCTGCTAGAAGAGTTTCTGAATTATCTGCTCTTTCTTGTGAGTCTCCTTTTCTGATTTTTCATCAGGATAAGGCGGTGTTGCGAACTTCTTTTCAATTTTTACCTAAGGTTGTGAATTCTAACAACATTAGTAGAGAAATTGTGGTTCCTTCATTGTGTCCTAATCCTAAGAATTCTAAGGAGAGATCATTGCATTCTTTGGATGTAGTTAGAGCTTTGAAATATTATGTTGAAGCTACTAAGAATTTCCGAAAGACTTCTAGTCTATTTGTTATCTTTTCCGGTTCTAGGAAAGGTCAGAAGGCCTCTGCCATTTCTTTGGCATCTTGGTTGAAATCTTTAATTCATCATGCTTATGTCGAGTCGGGTAAAACCCCGCCTCAAAGGATTACAGCTCATTCTACTAGGTCAGTTTCTACTTCCTGGGCATTTAGGAATGAAGCTTCGGTTGATCAGATTTGCAAAGCAGCAACTTGGTCTTCTTTGCATACTTTTACTAAATTCTACCATTTTGATGTGTTTTCTTCTTCTGAAGCAGTTTTTGGTAGAAAAGTACTTCAGGCAGCTGTTTCAGTTTGATTCTTCTGCTTATAATTTCAGTTTTTTTTCATTATAAGATTTAAACTTTATTTTAGGTGTGGATTATTTTCAGCGGAATTGGCTGTCTTTATTTTATCCCTCCCTCTCTAGTGACTCTTGCGTGGAAGATCCACATCTTGGGTAGTCATTATCCCATACGTCACTAGCTCATGGACTCTTGCTAATTACATGAAAGAAAACATAATTTATGTAAGAACTTACCTGATAAATTCATTTCTTTCATATTAGCAAGAGTCCATGAGGCCCACCCTTTTTTTTTTTTTTTTGTGGTGGTTTTGATTTTTTTGTATAAAGCACAATTATTCCAATTCCTTATTTTTTAGGCTTTCGCACTTTTTTCTTATCACCCCACTTCTTGGCTATACGTTAAACTGATTTGTGGGTGTGGTGAGGGGTGTATTTATAGGCATTTTGAGGTTTGGGAAACTTTGCCCCTCCTGGTAGGAATGTATATCCCATACGTCACTAGCTCATGGACTCTTGCTAATATGAAAGAAATGAATTTATCAGGTAAGTTCTTACATAAATTATGTTTTTGTTCAGGCTTTGGTTCTTATCAAACCTGTCATTAAGCCAATTTCTCCTCCTTGGAGTTTTAATTTGGTTCTAAAGGCTTTACAGGCTCTTCTATTTGAGCATATGTTTTCTCTAGACATTATTTACTTTCATGGAAAGTATTGTTCTTTTTAAACATCTCTTCAGCTAGAACAATTTTTAATTATCTGTTCTTTCTTGTGAGTCTCCTTTTTCTGATTTTTTTCATCAGGATAAGGTGGTTTTTGCTATCCTCATTTCAAATTCTTACCTAAAGTTGTGATTTCTATCAACATTAGGGAGGAATAATTGTCTTTTCCTAAGACTTCTTTGGTAAGATTCTTACATTCTTTGGATATGGTAAGAGTTTTGAAATCTTATGTTGAAGCTATTCAGATTTCAGATAGTCTTCTAGTCTATTTGTTATCTTTTCTGGTGTTAGGAAGGTCAAAAGGCTTCTGCCATTTATTTGGCATCTTGCTTAAACTTTTGATTCATCATGCTTATTTGGAGTCAGGTGGATTCCCGCCTCGGAGGATTATGGCTCATTCTACTAGGTAAGTTTCTACTTCCTGGGCTTTTTAAGAATGAAGCTTCTGTTGATCAGATTTGCAAAGCAATGACTTGGTCTTCTTTGCATACTTTTACTATGTTCTACCATTTTGATGTTTTCTCTTCTTTAGAAGCAGTTTTGGTAGAATGGTACTTCAGGCAGCTGTTTCAGTTTGATTCTTCTGCTTATATTTTCAGTTTTTTTCATTATAAAAATTGAAACTTTTTTGATTCGGGTAGTGGATTGATTTTTCAGCGGAATTGGCTGTCTTTATTTTATCCCTCCCTCTCTAGTGACTCTTGCGTGGAAGTTCCACATCTTGGGTATTTATTATCCCATACGTCACTAGCTCATGGACTCTTGCTAATTACATGAAAGAAAACATAATTTATGTAAGAACTTACCTGATAAATTCATTTCTTTCATATTAGCAAGAGTCCATGAGGCCCACCCTTTTTTGTGGTGGTTATGATTTTTTGTATAAAGCACAATTATTCCAATTCCTTATTTTTTTGATGCTTTCGCTCCTTTTTTATAACCCCACTTCTTGGCTATTCGTTAAACTGAATTGTGGGTGTGGTGAGTGGTGTATTTATAGGCATTTTAAGGTTTGGGAAACTTTGCCCCTCCTGGTAGGAATGTATATCCCATACGTCACTAGCTCATGGACTCTTGCTAATATGAAAGAAATGAAATTATCAGGTAAGTTCTTACATAAATTATGTTTTTTTTAATATTTTTTTTTTAATGGATAGTTTTGCTTATTTCTAAATAACATTGCTCTGATTTTCAGACTCCTAACCAAGCCCCAGTTTTAGGAGAATACCGACGTATACCTACTCCAGCTTGCTTCTGTTTATGTAAAAGGTCTTTTCATATGCAAAGGAAGGGGAGGGGGATGTCTGCTATTTCAGACTTGTAGTGGGTGTTCCAGTAACCTTTTAAACAGAGCTAAATTGGAAGCTTCTAAGTAACAGCCAGATTACGAGTTTGGCGTTATGAGTGAAAAAGCAGCGATATGCTTCATAACAATGCTTTTTTCCCTAACGCCGCTATTACAAGTCTTGTCAGAATAGGTGTACTGCACACCTTTTTGGCCGAACCGCAACGTCGGTACCGCACTTTTAAAAAAGTCATTTTTCAATGGGACTTTCATAGCGCTGGTATTACAAGTTTTGCTGTGAGGCCAAAAAGTGAGCGTTACAGCCTAAAATGACAAGATCCGTACCGCCATCTAAAGTCAGTAGTTATGAGTTTTACGTTAAAAAGCTGTAACATAAAACTCATAACTAAAGTGTTAAAAAGTACACTAACACCCATAAACTACCTATGAACCCCTAAACCGAGGCCCTCCCACATCGCAAACACTATAATAAAAATATTAACCCCTAATCTGCTGCTCCAGACATCGCCGCCACTATAATAAACCTATTAACCCCTAGACCGCCGCCCTCCCGCATAGCAAACACTAGTTAAATATTATTAACCCCTAATCTGCCGTCCGCCAACACCGCCGCTATAATAACCTATTAACCCCTAAACCTCTGGCCTCCCACATCACAACATAAATATATTTACCCCTAAACCTAACACTAACCCTAACGTAACCCTAAGCCTAACCCTAATACCCCCTAACTTAAATATAATTAAAATAAATCTAAATAAAACTTACAATTATTACCTAAATAATTCCTATTTAAAACTAAATACATGCTTACCTATAAAATAAAACCTAAGCTAGCTACAAAATAACTAATAGTTACATTGTAGCTACTTTAGGTTTTATTTTTATTTCACAGGTAAGTTTGTATTTATTTTAACTAGGTAGACTAGTTAGTAAATAGTTATTCGTTATATTGTAGCTATCTTAGTTTTTTTTTACAGGTAAGTAGTTTTAAATAGGAATTATTTAGGTAATAATTGTAAATTTAATTTAGATTTATTTTAATTATATTTAAGTTAGGGGGGTTAGGGTTAGATTTAGGCTTAGGGTTACGTTAGGGTTAGGGTTAGGTTTAGGGTTTAATAAATTTAGTGTTAGTGATGTGGGAGGCCAGAGGTTTAGGGGTTAATTATTTTAGTATAGTGGCGGCGACATTGGGGACGGCAGATTAGGGGTTAATAACTGTAATGTAGGTGGCGGCGATATCGGGAGAGGCAGATTAGGGGTTAATAGTTTTATTTAGGTGGCAGCGATATTAGGGGCAGCAGATTAGGGGTTAATAACTGTATGTAGGTGACGGCGATATCGGGAGTGGCAGATTAGGGGTTAATAACTGTAATGTAGGTTGCGGCAATGTTAGGGGCGTTACGGAGCTACTGTTTCCGTATTCGCAGGTGTTAGGCTTTTTTTTAGCCGACTCTCCCCATTGATGTTTATGGGGAAATCGTGCACAAGCTCGTCAAAACACTGCTTGTATTTGGGTGAGGTATGGAGCTCAATGCAACCATATCGCCCGCACAAGCCGGGTTTTGCAAAACCTGTAATAGCAGCACTATAGGGAGGTTAAATACCGCTGCTTTTGTGGCAGTCGTTAATTTCCCTAACTCGTAATCTAGCTGTAAATTTTTAAACGATTTTATACTGGATTTTTATATCAGTATCAGTGCATATAATTCTTTATAGTAGTGTCTATTACATACAGTTATATGTCCCTTTAATTCTCTATAAAATCTTCATCTGACTTCTAAACTTTTTAAAACAAGGTCATCCGTATTCTGCATTTCTCCCTAAAATAAAAGTGTCAAACCCCTTTGTACAAGAAAAAGAAGCACGAATATTAGTTTTAATATGATATAAATTCAGTCCCATAGCACTTGTGCATTTTACAAAGTTACACTTTCAATCTTTTAGTTTTATTATTTTTTGGGCCCTTTTGTGGCCTTTATGTGATGCCAAATACATCCGTTTGACAAGTCACCCTGTCAGCAGTTTCATTTGCCAAATGCAACTCCTGTGCAGACAGAAAGCAAACTGAGCTATGATCACGGCGTGCGATCAGACTTCTCCATGCAGTGCCTGGAAGGAGCCTGCATGAAAATGTGAAATAATAAAAGCAAAGTACAGGTGATAGGGCCACATGAAGAGAACAGAATACAGGTCAAAAGAGCCTAAAGACAGTGTTGAATAAAGCAAAGTATGAGAGATGTGCACAGAAGAAGAATTCTTTTGAAGTTTTTGAAAGCACTATTCATTAGGAATAATAATATGCATAGCCCTTATAAAAGCACAAATCTAGTTAAATTCTTAGAGAAAAAAAAAGACATTTACACTTGTTCTTATATAAAATAAGGTTTTATAACTTGTTAAGATATACAGGTATACAGATTCTCTCATTTAACCCCTTAACGACCCAACGACCAAGGACGTGCCAGGGACATCCTACAAAAAAAAAATACACTTAAAGGGCAACTAAACCCAAAATCTTTCTTTCATGATTCAGATAGAACATACAAATTTAAACAACATTACAATTTACTTCTATTATTTATTTTGCTTCATTTTTGAGATATCCTTATTTAAAGAAAAAGCAATGCACATGGGTGAGCCAATCACATGAGACTTCTATGTGCAGCAACCAATCAGCAGCTACTGAGCATATCTAGATATGCTTTTCAGCAAAGAATATCAAGAGAATAAAACAATTTAGATAATAGAAGTAAATTAGAAAGATGTTTAAAAATGCATTCTCTTTGTAAATCATGAAAGAAAAAATGTGGGTATCATGGCCCTTTAAGGACCAAGGACGTGCCTGGCATCACTGCAATACCCTTTTTTCCCCACTGATGCAGAAAGAGCCACTCTGTGGCCCTCTCTGCATCGGCCATTGATGGTGCCGATCGTTGGTGGGTGGGAACAGCAGCAGGTAGGCGGGTGGGCGGCCCATCGATGCTCCCATCCGGCTCCTTTTCCACTGATGTGTCAGTTACATGCCGTAATCGCGGCGGAGTGAACGCGGGGGCGTGCATGCTCCACATTTGCACAACTACTTCTGCAAAGAGGAAGAGGAGGTTGGAATAAAACGTGCTGGGCAAGGGATCTGGGAGGGGGGGTGGGTAGGGTATTGAGGGGGAAGCTACACTACAGAAAATATTACATTTTACATTTTAAAAATAAAAAAAACTCATTTTTTGGGGCAAATTGGGTACTGGCAGACAGATGCCAGACTTTTTGCCAGTACTTAAAGGGACATAATACTCATATGCTAAATCACTTGAAACTGATGCAGTATAACTGTAAAAAGCTGACAGGAAAATATCACCTGAGCATCTCTATGTAAAAAATGAAGATATTTTACCTCACAATTTCCTCAGCTCAGCAGAGTAAGTTCTGTGTAAAAAGTTATACTCAGCTGCTCCCAGCTGCAGGTAAAAAAAATTAAAAAAATGAAGAAATGAACAGCAGCCAATCAGCATCAGCAGTGCTGAGGTCATGAACTCTTACTGTGATCTCATGAGATTTGACTTAACTCTCATGAGATTTCATAGTAAGCTTCCTTTACCTGATTGGTGAAATAATATGAGAGAGCACGATGCTAGTCCCTTCAGATGTCCCAGGACAAACACACTAAAATGCTGCTTAGAAATCCTTTACAATGGGAGGTGGCTACTGAGGAACTTTTGAGGTAAAATATCTTTCTTTTTTACATAGAGATGTTCAAGTGATATTTTCTAGTCAGCTTTTTACAGCTATGCTGCATCACTTTCAAGTGTTTAAACATTTGGGTATTATGGCCCTTTAAGATGGTGGTAACAATTGTGAGGTGGGAGGAGAGAGCTGTTTGAGGGGGGCAGGGAGGGATCAGGGGATGGGATGTGTCAAGTGGGAGGCTGATCTCTACACTAAAGCTAAAAATTAACCCTACAAGTTACCTAATTAACCCCTTAAAGGGAAAGTAAATCCAAAATGTGTCTTTCATGATTCAGATAGAGCATGAAATTGTAAGCAACTTTCTAATTTAATCCTATTAACAATTTTTCTTCATTCTCTTGGTATCATTTGTTGAAGAAGAAGCAATGCACTTCTGGTTTCTAACTGAACACATGGGTGAGCCAATGACAATTGGTTCAAATATGCAGCCACCAATCAGCAGATAAAACATAGGTTCTTTGCTGCTCCTGAGCTTTCCTAGATAAACCTTTCAGCAAAGGATAACAACAGAAGGAAGCAAATTAAATAATAGAAGTAAGTTGGAAAGTTGTTTAGATGTGTATTCTCTATCAGAATCATGAAAGAAACTTTTTGGGTTTCATGTCCCTTTAACTGTTGGGCATAATACAAGTGTGGTGCACAGCGGCATTTAGTGGCCTTCTAATTACCAAAAAGTAATACCAAAGCCATATATGTCTGCTATTTCTAAACAAAGGGGATCCCACAGAAGCATTTACAACCATATGTGCCATAATTGCACAAGTTTGTAAATAATGTCAGTGAGAAACCTAAAGTTTGATCGCATTTGGCGGTGAAATGGTGGCATGAAATATACCAAAATGGGCCTAGATCAATACTTTGGGTTGTTTACTACACTAAAGCTAAAATTAACCCTACAAGCTCCCTACAAGCTACCTGATTAACCAATTAAATGCTGGGCATAATACAAGTGTGGTGCGCAGCGGCATTTAGCGGCCTTCTAATTACCAAAAAGTAATACCAAAGCCATATATGTCTGCTATTTTAAAACAAAGGGGATCCCACAGAAGCATTAACAACCATTTGGCACAGATCAATACTTTGGGTTGGAAAAAGAGAGAGGTGCAATTTGGGAGTTGCTTATCTATTAGAAAGAATTAACTTTCATGAGCTTGAGTGCTTATGCATATACTGACTTTGGAGAATTGTCAACATAGAAGTTGGGCAAAAGTATGCATCTATATAGCACTTCAATCTCCCTATAAATAATAATTGTTATGACATCCTTATCTGGAGATGTAGTGAGGTGATGTGTTTAAAATTTAACCTTTATTGGTTTTAGTTAAAATCACAAAACAAAAACAACATAACATTTAAAAGCCACAATAAAATTTAGACTAGTAGAACAATATATTTGCCACCCAATAGGAATGGTGATTGAGTGTGGTATGCCAATATCCAATTGATAGGGTAATAGTTGTGTCAAAATGAGATAATATGGTATGGCTGCTAGATACGTGGTATGTATCAGTTTGTAGATCACACTTTCCACAATGATTGTTGCTATATAGTGTGTCTAAGGTAAATATAAGGACAATAAGTTGAATACTAGGGTAGCTATCACTGACTTAATATCACTTTGTCTATGGTGAGTATAAGAATAGTGATATATTCGGATACTTGAATATCAACCACAGACAAAGAATGTAAATAAACTGGTGAGTATATACGTCTGGTAATGAGATATTAGGTATTTCAAGGCAATGCTGAATATATCTGCCTTGAAATTACTTTATGGAGGATGGAACACAATCTTTATAGTCAGTGGCACATATTATACATTTGATTACTGGAATTCAAAGAGGCTCCAGTTGTTACTATCCAATTTTATAAGTCACACTGAGATCTAACTTCTCTTATCAGTGTTATTGTGCACATAAAGTTAAGGTATCTGTATAGTGAAGGTAAATAGGACACTCGTGTGATAGAAACCTAAGTATTTTCACTACCATTGCATAGTTAGTTTACTAGATCGTGTGTACATGTAATACTAGAATAATGTATAATTCTGCAAAATGAAACTTATATCTGTTAATGGGTGAATGTAGTAATAGATGAAACACAACGTCTTTTGTCAGTGACTCTTAATATCTCTTTAATTGCTGCAATTCCGAGTACCGCCCATGATTGGTGTAAACATAAGATTTTGATTTATACTGAAATCAAATGCTGTGCTTATCTGCACTATGAATTGCTCTTAAAGGTCATATATATAAAGTATGAATATATCACTGTGGTTTGTTTAGGTTGATGTTTCAAATTGATTACCCAGATTATTCCTAGATTAGGATGGTATTTGTAACCGTTTTTAACACTTGAGATATTGAATTAATATGGATCCCAGAATAAGCAGATATTATAGTCTGTATTTGGAAAATACTTAACTCGTGAGATAGTATAATACTATATAATTATCTACCTAAGTTGTGGATTCACTATATCCTTGACTGTGTCAAAGGTGCTGGGATATCGAATAAAATAATTTCAGCTTCTAATATATACTTTCAGCTCCTAATATAAACTCCACATTAGCTAATCAATGACATTAGGGAATAATGAGTGCTCAAAATGTTGCTTGTAATTTAAGGCAATCTGCACTAATCTGCATAGATACTGAATTTAACGCAGTCTTAAAAGCAATTCCCCGGACTGCTGTGATCAGTTATTAGTTGCTACTGTATGAGGAGTTTAATAGTTGCATTTCACATTCAAAGGGGGCTGAAATGTTACAAAGTACCCACTGGAATGGCCACCTCAATTGCACTGTTAAGTGTTAAATTAACTTCTATTATCCGTAGTGGCTACGGTTTGTATCAATTTCCAGTGCTAATGTATATCACCATTTGTTTAAGTAACACCATGTAACTATCTTAGAGCAAATCTGTGCTCATATCTTATTCTAAAGGTAGCAAATCGTTCTACAATAATACAATATCAACACATGTGTTTAAATTTTAACGGTCTAAGTTTTTTTGATAATTTAAAATTTAGTGAGTGTTGAAAGGAGTTCAACACCCTCCCCTGACATGTAAACTAACTAATAAGTCAGCATCAACATTCATACAAGAATTCCACAGTACACCATTATCGGCAAAACGGTATTAATCACTAGGTTCACTCTGAGTGATGTTTGTGTGCAAGCGTACAGTGATTTTGAGTAATATATATATGCTGTGTGCATAGAAAGATAGATGACTTCACTTTCAACTCTTGATTCGTATCACAACCTGGTATACACAATGTAAGTGACGTTTCAGTAGAAAAACTTCAAGGTATAAGTGAACATATAGAGCATATGAACCAGCAGGTATAAATTCACTGTTATATTAAATCACAAGTACAGTCAATGGCAAAAAAATTATTTTCTTTTTTTCACAAAGCACAAACACGCTCTTCACAAAGTTCAGGCAATTTACCCCCACACCGGACAGTACCTTATAACTTCAGACTATTCGTCCTGTCGGTCCTACTCACTGCAGGGAGGGGAAGCGTGATGCTAGCAAGCTCTGTTACTCTCCTTGTGTTTGGAACGCTGTACGCACCTGGTGTTCAGCTCGATTGATTGCACGTTACCAGCAACACTTACACTTGCACTATCACCTCAGAGACTAGGCTGGATGCACAATCCTTTCAGTACAGCGATTTCCCAACGCTGAAATAACGAACAACATAACCACTTTGATGGAAAGGATTGCAAGCTGCACTGTAGATGGATGATTAAAACAACAATTTATTAGTTACAATTTAAAAATGTAAGCACACATCATAGTAATTACACCCAAGCACACAGGAGAGGCTGCTCTCCGACGCGTTTCCTGCTACAAAAAGCACTTCATCAGGGATGAAGTGCTTTTTGTAGCAGGAAACGCGTCGGAGAGCAGCCTCTCCTGTGTGCTTGGGTGTAATTACTATGATGTGTGCTTACATTTTTAAATTGTAACTAATAAATTGTTGTTTTAATCATCCATCTACAGTGCAGCTTGCAATCCTTTCCATCAAAGTGGTTATGTTGTTTGTAAACTAACTATGCAATGGTAGTGAAAATACTTATGTTTCTATCACACGAGTGTCCTATTTACCTTCAATATACAGGTACCTTAATTTTATGTGCACAATAACACTGATAAGAGAAGTTAGATCTCAGTGTGACTTATAAAATTGGATAGTAACAACTGGAGCCTCTTTGAATTCCAGTAATCAAATGTATAATATGTGCCACTGACTATAAAGATTGTGTTCCATCCTCCATAAAGTAATTTCAAGGCAGATATATTCAGCATTCCCTTGAAATACCTAATATCTCATTACCAGACATATATACTCACCAGTTTATTTACATTATTTGTCTGTGGTTGATATTCAAGTATCCGAATATATCACTATTCTTATACTCACCATAGACAAAGTGATATTAAGTCAGTGATAGCTACCCTAGTATTCAACTTATTGTCCTTATATTTACCTTAGACGCACTATATAGCAACAATCATTGTGGAAAGTGTGATCTACAAACTGATACATACCACGTATCTAGCTGCCATACCATATTATCTCATTTTGACACAACTATTACCCTATCAATTGGATATTGGCATACCACACTCAATCACCATTCCTATTGGGTGGCAAATATATTGTTCCACTGGTCTAAATTTTATTGTGGCTTTTAAATGTTATGTTGTTGTTCTGTGATTTTAACTAAAACCAATAAAGGTTAAATTTTAAACACATCACCTCACTACATCTCCAGATAATGATGTCATAACAATTATTATTTATAGGGAGATTGAAGTGCTATATAGATGCATACTTTTGCCCAACTTCTATGTTGACAATTCTCCAATACTTTTGGGTTGTCTACTAATATATAAATATATATATATATATATATATATATATATATATATATATATATATATATATATATATATATATATATATATATATATATATATATATACTGTACATGTGGAGGGTTATTCAGGGATTCCTGACAGATATCAGTGTTACAATGTAACTATCGCTAATTTAAAAAAAAAATGGTTTGGAAATAGCAAAGTTCTACTTGTACTTATTGCCCTATAACTTGAAAAAAAAAAAAAAAGCAAAGAACATGTAAACATTGGGTATTTCTAAACTCAGGACAAATTTAGAAACTATTTAGCATGGGTGTTCTTTGGTTGTTGTAGATGTGTAACAGATTTTTGGGGTTAAAGTTAGAAAAAGTGTGTGTTTTCCATTTTTTCATCATATTTTATCATTTTTTTTAATAGTAAATTATAAGATATGATGAAAATAATGGTACCTTGAGAAAGTCCATTTAATGGTAAAAGAAACGGTATATAATATGTGTGGGTACAGTAAATGAGTAAGAGGAAAATTACAGCTAAACACAAACACTGCAGAAATGTAAACATAGCCCTGGTCCCAAACGGTCAACAAATAGAAAAGTGGTCTGGTCACTAAGGGGTTAAAAAATAAAATAGTAATTGATAACCAGATGCACTTTAGTGACCATGAGTTGAACCCACTGCAAAAAGGTTAAAGACGTATTTAAACACATTCACCAGGTCATCAGTAACTTAAGACTGTTTAACCTGTTGACTGCTAGTGTATCATCTAATATTTGCTCACATATGGCACAAAAGGGCTACAGTGTGTGTTGGTCTAGTGTGGTTACTGAAGTGTGCACACACCTGGCATGTAAGGGCTGCAGTGAGCGTTGGTCTAGTGTAGTTACTGATATGTGCTCACACCTGGCATGTAAGTGCTGCAGTGAGTGTTGGTCTAGTGTAGTTACTGATGTGTGCTCACACCTGGTATGCAAGGGTTGCAGTGAGTGTTGGTGTAGTGTAGTTACTGATGTGTGCTCACACTTGGTATGTAAGGGCTACAGTGAGTGTTGATCTAGTGTTGGGACTGATGTGTGCTCACACTTGGTATGCAAGGGCTGCAGTGAGTGTTGGTGTAGTGTAGTTACTGATGTGTGCTCACACTTGGTATGTAAGGGCTACAGTGAGTGTTGGTCTAGTGTACGGACTGATCTGTGCTCACACCTGGCATGTAAGGGCTACAGTTAGTGTTGGTCTAGTGTAGTTACTGATCTGTGCTCACACTTGGTATGTAAGGGCTGCAGTGAGTGTTGGTCTAGTGTAGTTACTGATCTGTGCTCACACTTGGCATGTAAGGGCTGCAGTGAGTGTTGGTCTAGTGTAGTTACTGATGTGTGCTCACGCTTGGTATGTAAGGGCTACAGTGAGTGTTGGTCTAGTGTAGGGACTGATGTGTGCTCGCACCTGGTATGCAAGGGCTGCAGTGAGTGTTGGTCTAGTGTAGTTACTGATGTGTGTTCACACCTGGCATGTAAGGGCTGCAGTGAGTGTTGGTCTAGTGAAGTTAATGATGTGTGCTCACACTTGGTATGTAAGGGCTACAGTGAGTGTTGGTCTAGTGTACGGACTGATCTGTGCTCACACCTGGCATGTAAGGGCTACAGTGAGTGTTGTTCTAGTGTTGGGACTGATGTGTGCTCACACCTGGCATGTAAGGGCTGCAGTGAGTGTTGGTCCAGTGTAGTTACTGATGTGTGCTCACACCTGATATCTAAGGGCTGCAGTGAGTGTTTTTCTAGTGTAGTTACTGATGTGTGCTCACACCTGGTATGTAAGGGCTACAGTGAGTGTTGGTCTAGTGTAGTTACTGATGTGTGCTCACACCTGGCATTTAAGGGCTTCAGTGAGTGTTGGTCTAGTGTAGGATCTGATGTGTGCTCACATCTGGCATTTAAGGGCTTCAGTGAGTGTAGGTCTGATGTGTGCTCACACCTGGTATGTAAGGGCTGCAGTGAGTGTTGGTCTAGTGTAGTTACTGATGTGTGTTCACACCTGGCATGTAAGGGCTGCAGTGAGTGTTGGTCTAGTGAAGTTAATGATGTGTGCTCACACTTGGTATGTAAGGGCTACAGTGAGTGTTGGTCTAGTGTACGGACTGATCTGTGCTCACACCTGGCATGTAAGGGCTACAGTGAGTGTTGTTCTAGTGTTGGGACTGATGTGTGCTCACACCTGGCATGTAAGGGCTGCAGTGAGTGTTGGTCCAGTGTAGTTACTGATGTGTGCTCACACCTGATATCTAAGGGCTGCAGTGAGTGTTTTTCTAGTGTAGTTACTGATGTGTGCTCACACCTGGTATGTAAGGGCTACAGTGAGTGTTGGTCTAGTGTAGTTACTGATGTGTGCTCACACCTGGCATTTAAGGGCTTCAGTGAGTGTTGGTCTAGTGTAGGATCTGATGTGTGCTCACATCTGGCATTTAAGGGCTTCAGTGAGTGTAGGTCTGATGTGTGCTCTCACCTGGTATGTAAGGGCTGCAGTGAGTGTTGGTCTAGTGTAGGTCTGATGTGTGCTCACGCCTGGTATGTAAGGGCTGCAGTGAGCGTTGGTCTAGTGTAGGATCTGATGTGTGCTCACGCCTGGTATCTATGGGCTGCAGTGAGTGTTGTTCTAGTGTAGAATCTGATGTGTGCTCACACCTGGTATGTAAGGGCTGCAGTGAGTGTTGGTCTAGTGTAGGATATGATGTGTGCTCACACCTGGTATGTAAGGGCTGCAGTGAGTGTTGGTCTAGTTTAGGATCTGATGTGTGCTCACACCTGGTATGTAAGGGCTGCAGTGAGTGTTGGTCTAGTGTAGGATCTGATGTGTGCTCACACCTGGTATGTAAGGGCTGCAGTGAGTGTTGGTCTAGTGTAGGATCTGAAGTTTGCTCAAACCTGGTATGTTAGGGCTGTAGTGAGTGTTGGTCTAGTGTAGGGACTGATGTGTGCTCACACCTGGCATGTAAGGGCTGCAGTGAGTGTTGGTCTAGTGTAGGATCTGATGTGTGCTCACGCCTGGTATCTAAGGGCTGCAGTGAGCGTTGGTCTAGTGTAGGATCTGATGTGTGCTCATACCTGGTATGTAAGGGCTGCAGTGAGTGTTGGTCTAGTGTAGGATCTGATGTGTGCTCACACCTGGTATGTAAGAGCTGCAGTGAGTGTTGGTCTAGTGTAGGATCTGATGTGTGCTCACACTTGGCATGTAAGGGCTGCAGTGAGTGTTGGTCTAGTGTAGTTACTGATGTGTGCTCACACCTGGCATGTAAGGGCTGCAGTGAGTGTTGGTCTAATGTAGTTACTCATGTGTGCTCACACCTGGCATGTAAGGGCTGCAGTGAGTGTTGGTCTAGTGTAGTTACTGATGTGTCCTCACACCTGGCATGTAAGGGCTGCAGTGCGTGTTGGTCTAGTGTAGGGACTGATGTGTGCTCACACCTGGCATGTAAGGGCTGCAGTGCGTGTTGGTCTAGTGTAGTTACTGATGTGTCCTCACACCTGGCATGTAAGGGCTGCAGTGAGTGTTGGTCTAGTGTAGGATCTGATGTGTGCTCACACCTGGTATGTAAGGGCTGCAGTGAGTGTTGGTCTAGTGTAGGATCTGATGTGTGCTCACACCTGGTATGTAAGGGCTGCAGTGAGTGTTGGTCTAGTGTAGGATCTGATGTGTGCTCACACCTGTTATGTAAGGGCTGCAGTGAGTGTTGGTCTAGTGTAGGATCTGATGTGTGCTCACACTTGGCATGTAAGGGCTGCAGTGAGTGTTGGTCTACTGTAGGGACTGTTGTATGCTCACACCTGGCATGTAAGGGCTTCAGTGAGTGTTGGTCTAGTTTAGTTACTGCTGTGTGCTCACTCCTGGCATGCAAGGGCTACAGTGAGTGTTGGTCTAGTGTAGGGACTGATGTATGCTTACACCTGGCATGTAAGGGCTGCAGTGAGTGTCGGTCTAGTGTAGTTACTGATGTGTGCTCACACCTGGCATGTAAGGGCTGCAGTAAGTGTTGGTCTAGTGTAGGATCTGATGTGTTTTCACGCCCGGCACAATACGGTTGAAGTCAGTGTTGGTTTACTATAGGATATTGATGTTTACTTACAAGTGGCACAAAACGGCTGAAGTCTGTGTTGGTCTAGTATAGGATCTGATATCGGTTCACACCAGGCACAATACGTCTGAAGTCAGTGTTGGTCTAGTATGGGATCTGATGTTTGCTCACACCTGGCACAATATTGTCTAGTATAGGATCTGATGTCTGTTCACACCAGGCACAGTAAGGCTAAAGTCAGTGTTGGTCAAACTTGCTTTTACACACAATTATTGCCCTGCACTGCAAATCACACAGGCCTAGATTTGGAGTTTGGCGTTAGCCGTGAAAACCAGCGTTAGAGGCTCCTAACGCTGGTTTTAGGCTACCTCCGGTATTTGGAGTCACTCAAAAAAGGGTCTAACGCTCACTTTTCAGCCGCGACTTTTCCATACCGCAGATCCCCTTACGTAAATTGTGTATCCTATCTTTTCAATGGGATCTTTCTAACTCCGGTATTTAGAGTCGTGTCTGAAGTGAGCGTTAGACATCTAACGACAAAACTCCAGCCGCAGGAAAAAAGTCAGTAGTTAAGAGCTTTCTGGGCTAACGCCGGTTTATAAAGCTCTTAACTACTGTACTCTAAAGTACACTAACACCCATAAACTACCTATGTACCCCTAAACCGAGATCCCCCCACATCGCCGCCACTCGATTAAATTTTTTTAACCCCTAATCTGCCGACCGCCACCTACGTTATACTTATGTACCCCTAATCTGCTGCCCCTAACACCGCCGACCCCTATATTATATTTATTAACCCTAACCTGCCCCCCACAACGTCGCAGCCAGCTACCTACAATAATTAACCCCTAATCTGCCGACCGCAAAGCGCCGCCACCTACGTTATACTTATGTACCCCTAATCTGCTGCCCCTAACACCGCCGACCCCTATATTATATTTATTAACCCCTAATCTGCCCCCCTCAACGTCGCCTCCACCTGCCTACACTTATTAACCCCTAATCTGCCGAGTGGACCGCACCGCTATTATTATAAAGTTATTAACCCCTAATCCGCCTCACTAACCCTATAATAAATAGTATTAACCCCTAATCTGCCTTCCCTAACATCGCCGACACCTAACTTCAAACATTAACCCCTAATCTGCCGACTGGAGCTCACCGCTATTCTAATAAACGTATTAACCCCTAAAGCTAAGTCTAACCCTAACACTAACACCCCCCTAAGTTAAATATAATTTAAATCTAACTAAATAAATTAACTCTTATTAAATAAATTATTCCTATTTAAAGCTAAATACTTACCTGTAAAATAAATCCTAATATAGCTACAATATAAATTATAATTATATTATAGCTATTTTAGGATTAATATTTATTTTACAGGTAACTTTGTATTTATTTTAACCAGGTACAATAGCTATTAAATAGTTAAGAACTATTTAATAGCTAAAATAGTTAAAATAATTACAAAATTACCTGTAAAATAAATCCTAACCTAAATTATAATTAAACCTAACACTACACTATCAATAAATTAATTAAATACAATTCCTACAAATAAATACAATTAAATAAACTAGCTAAAGTACAAAAAATAAAAAAGAACTAAGTTACAAAAAATAAAAAAATATTTACAAACATAATAAAAATATTACAACAATTTTAAACTAATTACACCTACTCTAAGCCCCCTAATAAAATAACAAAGCCCCCCCAAAATAAAAAAATGCCCTACCCTATTCTAAATTACTAAAGTTCAAAGCTCTTTTACCTTACCAGCCCTGAACAAGGCCCTTTGCGGGGCATGCCCCAAGAAGTTCAGCTCTTTTGCCTGTAAAAAAAAACATACAATACCCAAGCCCCCCAACATTACAACCCAAACCCCCCTTAAATAAACCTAACACTAAGCCCCTGAAGATCTTCCTACCTTGTCTTCACCTCACCGGGTTCAACGATCTGTCCAGAAGAGCTCCTCCGATGTCCTGATCCAAGCCCAAGCGGGGGGCTGAAGAGGTCCATGATCCGGCTGAAGTCTTCATCCAAGCGGGGCAGGAGAGGTCTTCCATCCGATTGAAGTCTTCATCCAAGCGGGATCTTCTACGGTCATCCATCCGGAGCGGAGCGGCAGGATCCTGAAGACCTCCGACGCGGAACATCCATCCTGGCCGACGACTGAACGACGAATGACGGTTCCTTTAAATGACGTCATCCAAGATGGCGTCCCTCGAATTCCGATTGGCTGATAGGATTCTATCAGCCAATCGGAATTAAGGTAGGAATATTCTGATTGGCTGATGGAGTCAGCCAATCAGAATCAAGTTCAATCCGATTGGCTAATCCAATCAGCCAATCAGATTGAGCTCAATCTGATTGGCTGATCGCATCAGCCGATCGGATTGAACTTGATTCTGATTGGCTGACATCCATTGGATGACGTCATTTAAAGGAACCGTCATTCGTCGGCCAGGATGGATGTTCCGCGTCGGAGGTCTTCAGGATCCTGCCGCTCCACTCCGGATGGATGACCATAGAAGATCCCGCTTGGATGAAGACTTCAATCGGATGGAAGACCTCTTCTGCCCCGCTTGGATGAAGACTTCAGCCGGATCATGGACCTCTTCAGCCCCCCGCTTGGGCTTGGATCAGGACATCGGAGGAGCTCTTCTGGACAGATCTTTGAACCCGGTGAGGTGAAGACAAGGTAGGAAGATCTTCAGGGGCTTAGTGTTAGGTTTATTTAAGGGGGGTTTGGGTTAGATTAGGGGTATGTGGGTGGTGGGTTGTAATGTTGGGGGGCTTGGGTATTGTATGTTTTTTTTTTACAGGCAAAAGAGCTGAACTTCTTGGGGCATGCCCCGCAAAGGGCCCTGTTCAGGGCTGGTAAGGTAAAAGAGCTTTGAACTTTAGTAATTTAGAATAGGGTAGGACATTTTTTTATTTTGGGGGGCTTTGTTATTTTATTAGGGGGCTTAGAGTAGGTGTAATTAGTTTAAAATTGTTGTAATATTTTTATTATGTTTGTAAATATTTTTTTATTTTTTGGAACTTAGTTCTTTTTTATTTTTTGTACTTTAGCTAGTTTATTTAATTGTATTTATTTGTAGGAATTGTATTTAATTAATTTATTTATAGTGTAGTGTTAGGTTAATTGTAGGTAGTTTATTTAATTAATTTATTGATAGTGTAGTGTTAGGTTTAATTGTAACTTAGGTTAGGATTTATTTCTTTCATGTAATTAACAAGAGTCCATGAGCTAGTGACGTATGGGATATACATTCCTACCAGGAGGGGCAAAGTTTCCCAAACCTTAAAATGCCTATAAATACACCCCTCACCACACCCACAAATCAGTTTTACAAACTTTGCCTCCAAGGGAGGTGGTGAAGTAAGTTTGTGCTAGATTCTACGTTGATATGCGCTCCGCAGCAAGTTGGAGCCCGGTTTTCCTCTCAGCGTGCAGTGAATGTCAGAGGGATGTGAGGAGAGTATTGCCTATTGAATGCAGTGATCTCCTTCTACGGGGTCTATTTCATAAGGTTCTCTGTTATCGGTCGTAGAGATTCATCTCTTACCTCCCTTTTCAGATCGACGATATACTCTTATATTTACCATTTCCTCTACTGATTCTCGTTTCAGTACTGGTTTGGCTTTCTACAAACATGTAGATGAGTGTCCTGGGGTAAGTAAGTCTTATTTTCTGTGACACTCTAAGCTATGGTTGGGCACTTTATTTATAAAGTTCTAAATATATGTATTCAAACATTTATTTGCCTTGACTCAGAATGTTCAACTTTCCTTATTTCCAGACAGTCAGTTTCATATTTGGGATTATGCTTTAAATTATCATATTTTGTCTTACCTCACAAATTTGACTTTTTTCCCTGTGGGCTGTTAGGCTCGCGGGGGCTGAAAATGCTTCATTTTATTGCGTCATTTTTGGCGCGGATTTTTTTGGCGCAAAAATTCATTTCCGTTTCCGGCGTCATACGTGTCGCCGGAAGTTGCGTCATTTTTTGACGTTATTTTGCGCCAAAAATGTCGGCGTTCCGGATGTGGCGTCATTTTTGGCGCCAAAAGCATTTAGGCGCCAAATAATGTGGGCGTCTTATTTGGCGCCAAAAAATATGGGCGTCGCTTTTGTCTCCACATTATTTCAGTCTCATTTTCATTTGCTTCTGGTTGCTAGAAGCTTGATGTTTGGCATTTTTTTCCCATTCCTGAAACTGTCTTATAAGGAATTTGATCTATTTTGCTTTATATGTTGTTTTTTCTCTTACATATTGCAAGATGTCTCACGTTGCATCTGAGCCAGAAGATACTACAGGAAAACCACTGCCTGCTGGATCTACCAAAGCTAAGTGTATCTGCTGTAAACTTTTGGTAGCTATTTCTCCAGCTGTTGTTTGTAATAATTGTCATGACAAACTTGTTAAAGCAGATAATATTTCCTTTAGTGATGTACCATTGCCTGTTGCAGTCCCCTCAACATCTAAGGTGCAGAATGTTCCTGATAACATAAGAGATTTTGTTTCTGAATCCATAAAGAAGGCTTTGTCTGTTATTTCTCCTTCTAGTAAACGTAAAAGTCTTTTAAATCTTCTCTCTCTACAGATGAATTTTTAAATGAACACCATCATTCTGATTCTTTGGACTCTTCTAGTTCAGAGGATTCTGTCTCAGAGATTGATGCTGATAAATCTTCATATTTATTTAAGATGGAATTTATTCGCTCTTTACTTAAAGAAGTACTAATTGCTTTAGAAATAGAGGATTCTAGTCCTCTTGATACTAATTCTATACGTTTGGATTTGGTTTTTAAATCTCCTGCGGTTATTCCAGAAGTCTTTCCTGTTCCTAATGCTATTTCTGCAGTAATTGCTAAGGAATGGGATAAATTGGGTAATTCATTTACTCCTTCTAAACGTTTTAAGCAATTATATCCTGTTCCGCCTGACAGGTTAGAATTTTGGGACAAAATCCCTAAAGTTGATGGGGCTATTTCTACCCTTGCTAAACGTACTACCATTCCTACGTCAGATGGTACCTCGTTTAAGGATCCTTTAGATAGAAAAATTGAATCTTTTCTAAGAAAAGCTTATCTATGTTCAGGTAATCTTCTTAGACCTGCTATATCATTGGCTGATGTTGCTGCAGCTTCAACTTTTTGGTTGGAAACTCTAGCGCAACAAGTAACAAATCGTGATTCTCATGATATTATTATTCTTCTCCAGCATGCTAATAATTTCATCTGTGATGCCATTTTTGATATTATTAGAGTTGATGTTAGATTTATGTCTCTGGCTATCTTAGCCAGAAGAGCTTTATGGCTTAAGACTTGGAATGCTGATATGGCTTCTAAATCAACTCTACTTTCCATTTCTTTCCAGGGAAACAAATTATTTGGTTCTCAGTTGGATTCTATTATTTCAACTGTTACTGGTGGGAAAGGAACTTTTTTACCACAGGATAAAAAGTCTAAAGGTAAAAACAGGGCTAACAATCGTTTTCGTTCCTTTCGTTTCAACAAAGAACAAAAGCCTGATCCTTCGTCCTCAGGAGCAGTTTCAGTTTGGAAACCATCTCCAGTCTGGAATAAATCCAAGCCTGCTAGAAAGGCAAAGCCTGCTTCTAAGTTCACATGAAGGTACGGCCCTCATTCCAGTTCAGCTGGTAGGGGGCAGGTTACGTTTTTTCAAAGAAATTTGGATCAAATCTGTTCACAATCTTTGGATTCAAAACATTGTTTCAGAAGGGTACAGAATTGGTTTCAAGATGAGACCTCCTGCAAAGAGATTTTTTCTTTCCCATGTCCCAGTAAATCCAGTGAAAGCTCAAGCATTTCTGAATTGTGTTTCAGATCTAGAGTTGGCTGGAGTAATTATGTCAGTTCCAGTTCCGGAACAGGGGATGGGGTTTTATTCAAATCTCTTCATTGTACCAAAGAAGGAGAATTCCTTCAGACCAGTTCTGGATCTAAAATTATTGAATCGTTATGTAAGGATACCAACGTTCAAGATGGTAACTGTAAGGACTATATTGCCTTTTGTTCAGCAAGGGAATTATATGTCCACAATAGATTTACAGGATGCATATCTGCATATTCCGATTCATCCAGATCATTATCAGTTCCTGAGATTCTCTTTTCTAGACAAGCATTACCAATTTGTGGCTCTACCGTTTGGCCTTGCTACAGCTCCAAGAATTTTCACAAAGATTCTCGGTGCCCTTCTGTCTGTAATCAGAGAACAGGGTATTGTGGTATTTCCTTATTTGGACGATATCTTGGTACTTGCTCCGTCTTTACATTTAGCAGAGTCTCATACGAATCGACTTGTGTTGTTTCTTCAAGATCATGGTTGGAGGATCAATTTACCAAAAAGTTCTTTGATTCCTCAAACAAGGGTGACCTTTCTGGGTTTCCAGATAGATTCAGTGTCCATGACTCTGTCTTTAACAGACAAGAGACGTCTAAAATTGATTACAGCTTGTCGAAACCTTCAGTCACAATCATTCCCTTCGGTAGCCTTATGCATGGAAATTCTAGGTCTTATGACTGCTGCATCGGACGCGATCCCCTTTGCTCGTTTTCACATGCGACCTCTTCAGCTCTGTATGCTGAACCAATGGTGCAGGGATTACACGAAGATATCTCAATTAATATCTTTAAAACCGATTGTTCGACACTCTCTAACGTGGTGGACAGATCACCATCGTTTAATTCAGGGGGCTTCTTTTGTTCTTCCGACCTGGACTGTAATTTCAACAGATGCAAGTCTCACAGGTTGGGGAGCTGTGTGGGGATCTCTGACGGCACAAGGAGTTTGGGAATCTCAGGAGGTGAGATTACCGATCAATATTTTGGAACTCCGTGCAATTTTCAGAGCTCTTCAGTTTTGGCCTCTTCTGAAGAGAGAATCGTTCATTTGTTTTCAGACAGACAATGTCACAACTGTGGCATACATCAATCATCAAGGAGGGACTCACAGTCCTCTGGCTATGAAAGAAGTATCTCGAATTTTGGTTTGGGCGGAATCCAGCTCCTGTCTAATCTCTGCGGTTCATATCCCAGGTGTAGACAATTGGGAAGCGGATTATCTCAGTCGCCAAACGTTGCATCCGGGCGAATGGTCTCTTCACCCAGAGGTATTTCTTCAGATTGTTCAATTGTGGGGGCTCCCAGAGATAGATCTGATGGCCTCTCATCTAAACAAGAAACTTCCCAGGTATCTGTCCAGATCCCGGGATCCTCAGGCGGAGGCAGTGGATGCATTATCACTTCCTTGGAAGTATCATCCTGCCTATATCTTTCCGCCTCTAGTTCTTCTTCCAAGAGTAATCTCCAAGATTCTGAGGGAATGCTCGTTTGTTCTGCTAATAGCTCCGGCATGGCCTCACAGGTTTTGGTATGCGGATCTTGTCCGGATGGCATCTTGCCAGCCATGGACTCTTCCGTTAAGACCAGACCTTCTGTCACAAGGTCCTTTTTTTCCATCCGGATCTGAAATCCTTAAATTTAAAGGTATGGAGATTGAACGCTTGATTCTTGGTCATAGAGGTTTCTCTGACTCCGTGATTAATACTATGTTACAGGCTCGTAAATCTGTATCTCGAGAGATATATTATAGAGTCTGGAAGACTTATATTTCTCAATTTCTTCAGGATGGTTTGGATAAGGGTTTGTCCGCAAGTTCTTTGAAAGGACAAATCTCTGCTCTTTCTGTTCTTTTTCACAGAAAGATTGCTATTCTTCCTGATATTCATTGTTTTGTACAAGCTTTGGTTCGTATAAAACCTGTCATTAAGTCAATTTCTCCTCCTTGGAGTTTGAATTTGGTTCTGGGAGCTCTTCAAGCTCCTCCGTTTGAACCTATGCATTCATTGGACATTAAATTACTTTCTTGGAAAGTTTTGTTCCTTTTGGCCATCTCTTCTGCTAGAAGAGTTTCTGAATTATCTGCTCTTTCGTGTGAGTCTCCTTTTCTGATTCTTCATCAGGATAAGGCGGTGTTGCGAACTTCTTTTGAATTTTTACCTAAAGTTGTGAATTCCAACAACATTAGTAGAGAAATTGTGGTTCCTTCATTATGTCCTAATCCTAAGAATTCTAAGGAGAAATCATTGCATTCTTTGGATGTTGTTAGAGCTTTGAAATATTATGTTGAAGCTACGAAATCTTTCCGTAAGACTTCTAGTCTATTTGTTATCTTTTCCGGTTCTAGGAAAGGCCAGAAAGCTTCTGCCATTTCTTTGGCATCTTGGTTGAAATCTTTAATTCATCTTGCCTATGTTGAGTCGGGTAAAACTCCGCCTCAAAGAATTACAGCTCATTCTACTAGGTCAGTATCTACTTCCTGGGCGTTTAGGAATGAAGCTTCGGTTGACCAGATCTGCAAAGCAGCAACTTGGTCTTCTTTGCATACTTTTACTAAATTCTACCATTTTGATGTATTTTCTTCTTCTGAAGCAGTTTTTGGTAGAAAAGTTCTTCAGGCAGCGGTTTCAGTTTGAATCTTCTGCTTATGTTTTTTGTTAAACTTTATTTTGGGTGTGGATTATTTTCAGCAGGAATTGGCTGTCTTTATTTTATCCCTCCCTCTCTAGTGACTCTTGTGTGGAAAGATCCACATCTTGGGTAGTCATTATCCCATACGTCACTAGCTCATGGACTCTTGTTAATTACATGAAAGAAAACATAATTTATGTAAGAACTTACCTGATAAATTCATTTCTTTCATATTAACAAGAGTCCATGAGGCCCACCCTTTTTTGTGGTGGTTATGATTTTTTTGTATAAAGCACAATTATTCCAATTCCTTATTTTATATGCTTCGCACTTTTTCTTATCACCCCACTTCTTGGCTATTCGTTAAACTGATTTGTGGGTGTGGTGAGGGGTGTATTTATAGGCATTTTAAGGTTTGGGAAACTTTGCCCCTCCTGGTAGGAATGTATATCCCATACGTCACTAGCTCATGGACTCTTGTTAATATGAAAGAAATGAATTTATCAGGTAAGTTCTTACATAAATTATGTTTTTACAGGTAATTTTGTAATTATTTTAACTATTGTAGCTATTAAATAGTTCTTAACTATTTAATAGCTATTGTACCTGGTTAAAATAAATACAAAGTTACCTGTAAAATAAATATAAATCCTAAGATAGCTATAATATAATTATAATTTATATTGTAGCTATATTAGGATTTATTTTACAGGTAAGTATTTAGCTTTAAATAGGAATAATTTATTTAATAAGAGTTAATTAATTTCGTTAGATTTAAATTATATTTAACTTAGGGGGTGTTAGTGTTAGGGTTAGACTTAGCTTTAGGGGTTAATACATTTATTAGAATAGTGGTGAGCTCCAGTCGGCAGATTAGGGGTTAATGTTTGAAGTTAGGTGTCGGCGATGTTAGGGAGGGCAGATTAGGGGTTAATACTATTTATTATAGGGTTAGTGAGGCGGATTAGGGGTTAATAACTTTATAATAATAGCGGTGCGGTCCGGTCGGCAGATTAGGGGTTAATAAGTGTAGGCAGGTGGAGGCGACGTTGTGGGGGGCAGATTAGGGGTTAATAAATATAATATAGGGGTCGGCGATGTTAGGGCAGCAGATTAGGGGTACATAGGGATAATGTAAGTAGCGGCGGTTTACGGAGCGGCAGATTAGGGGTTAATAATAATATGCAGGGGTCAGCGATAGCGGGGGCGGCAGAATAGGGGTTAATAAGTGTAAGGTTAGGGGTGTTTAGACTCGGGGTACATGTTAGAGTGTTAGGTGCAGACGTAGGAAGTGTTTCCACATAGCAAACAATGGGGCTGCGTTAGGAGCTGAACGCGGCTTTTTTGCAGGTGTTAGTTTTTTTTTTCAGCTCAAACAGCCCCATTGTTTTCTATGGGAGAATCGTGCACGAGCACGTTTTTGAGGCTGGCCGCTTGCGTAAGCAACTCTGGTATCGAGAGTTGAAGCTGCGTTAAATATGCTCTACGCTCCTTTTTTGGAGCCTAACGCAGCCTTTATGTGGACTCTCAATACCAGAGTTATTTTTATGGTGCGGCCAGAAAAAAGCCGGCGTTAGCTACGCGGGTCTTTACCGACAAAACTCCAAATCTAGGCCACAGTTACTTGGTGGTAGGAGATCATAGATGTCACTTGGAAAGGGGTAGAGTCTCTGCGTTTTTGGTTACTTTTGTCACCTACATTTTTTTCCCATTCTTTCCTCATCTCTGTCACTGCTAGGTGTAACGCCATTTTTTTTAATTTTTTGTCTCAATGTAAAGGTCCGCTGTTGTTGTGGAACTAGTGCCTGATTTCCAACATATCTTTAAATCTACTGTATTTAATTATGTTTTTCTATGAGCAATAAAAGCTTTCTGTTCTCACTTGGTTTTCAAACAAATCCAAAATTTTGTCTAAGTACGATGTAAAAAAAGTGATGGCAGTGTATTCACAAGCCACTTTTCCTGCAGCATCTTCTTTATGGATGCCCTTGGAAAGATATTTGGTGTTCTTCTGTAGATTTTCATATTTCTTTTAAACAAATACATTTTTCTTCTTAATACAAGGAGAGTCCACTGCATCATTCCTTTCTGTTGGGAAATACTGAACCTGACCACCAGGAGGAGGCAAAGACACCCCAGCCAAAGGCTTAAATACCTCTCCCACTTCCCCTATCCCCCAGTCATTCTTTGCCTTTCATCACAGGTGGATGGCAGAGAAGTGTCAGAAGATTTCGGAGTTGTTCCTCAGGAGGGATATATGCCTTTCACTATGGAACTGGAGTTTTAAGTAGTCTTGTCAGCCTCTCAGTGAGAGCATTGACAAACGTTAGAGTCTGGAGATGCAGGGAGAGTCTTTCTGCGAAACCATCCAGACTGCCTGCTAACAGCTCCTTAAGCAACCAGTGTTGACAAGTTTCACTGTCTGCTTCTTCACTCAAGTCCATGTCAGAAGCGATGCTACAATACTGTCACACTTGAGAGGCTGTTTTTCTGTTCCACAGCATGGATTCTGGTAAGATCATTTCAATATTTACTTATGTGAAATTGCTGAAGACAGGGTCACAGTATGACTCCTTTTATCTTTATAGAATCATGGGTTAATTTCTCCTGAGGGAGGTTTTTGAACAGTGGGGATTAATCAAATGTGTTCTCTGATTTATGCTACTTTATGCGAGATTTATTTTTGGGCTCATAGACTGTTGAATGGTAACGGAACATACAGGTATTTCCATCTTAATACGAGGAGTGTCCACGGCTTCATTCATTACTTGTGGGAAATGCAGAACCTGGCCACCAGGATGAGGCAAAGACACCCCATCCAAAGGCTTAAATACCTCCCCCACTCCCCTCTCCCCCAGTCATTATTTGCCTTTAGTCACAGGAGGAGGGCAGAGAAGTGTTGGAAGATTCGGAGTAGTCTCTTATGGAGGGTAGTACTCTTTGGAATGGGACTGGAGTTTTAAGTAGTCTTGGCAGCCTCTCAGGGAGAGTCTTTCTGTGAAAACATCCAGACTCGTTTTAACAGCTCCTTAAGTAATCAGTGTTGACGAATTTCACTGCCTGCTTTCTATCACTCAAGTCCATGTCAGGAGCGATGCTACAACACTGTCAAACTTGAGAGGCCTTGTTCCTTTTCCACATCGTAGATTCTGGTAAGATTGTTTAATTTGTTATACCTGTAATGATAATGCAAGAAGACAGGGTCACAGTGTGACTCCTTTTATCTGTATAGAATAAAGGGTTAATATCTTCGGAAGGGGACTATTGAACAGGGGGGGGGTTATACATGATTGCTTTATTGTGGGTTTTTTTGCTGCAACATGTGTGAGATGTGGCTCTGGCAATGTGTGAACAGTCAGGTTCTTCTTTCATTTTGATTACTGCGCAGCCTGTTTAGTTGGTGCGCTTTTTCTTGACTGCAGAGGCGGTCTTGCATGGCACTCCATGTGACCGGGTGTTGCAGGAGACGAAAGCAGTTTCTCTGTTGGCCTGTGTCATAGGAGGTGGTGAGTGCCCCGGCTATTGGGGTAAAAAGGTGCCATTTATTTTTTTCTGTAGTCCACATTAAGTCACAAGCTATGGAGGACTCTGATGCAGTAGAGGCTACTGCCTCTTTGGCTAAATCTAATGCCTGTGTTTATTGTGAGGAGGCTTAGGTATACCCGCCTGCTCAACTATGTTCCACATGCCTTGATAAAATAGTGATATCTAAAAAGAACAATTATGTTTAGTACCTCTGAGCCGTCCACCTCTGAGGGGTCTCTGTCCCGCGAGGTGCATTCTCTACAATCATCTCCGATTACACATGCAGCTCCCCAGTGCACTACTAATCCTCCTGTGGGAGGGGCCCTGTGGCCACCAGATTTTGCGGATCAGTTGCAAACGGCGGTGTCTGTGGCCTTCAGTGCTTTACCTCACCCTGCTAAGCACAAGTGAAAGGTTAAACATTGCTATCCTTCCCAGGGGTCATCTACTCCATTGGATGTATCTGAGACTAGATTATCCTCTGATGCAGAGGATTCTGATACTTTGGAGGACTCTTTCTCTGGGTCGGAATCTGTGGCCTCTAAACCTCCGGCTGCGGAGCAACCAGACTTTATGTTTAGGATGGAGCACTTACGCTTTTTATTAAGAGGTGTTGGCTACCCTAGAGGCTCCAGAACCGAAGTTACAAGAGGAACCTTCTATTCCTAAGCTTGATAAAGATTATGAGGACAGGGTGGTCCCCCAGACTTTCCTGGTTCCCGTAAAGATGGCGAATATTATAAAGAATTAATAGGAGAGACTTGGTTAATCTTTCTCTCCTTCCTTTAAGAAATTGTTTCCGGGTCCTGATGCTCAGCTAGAATTGTGGGGATCTGTCCCTAAGGAGGATGGAGCTATATCCACGCTCGCTAAGCGCTCCACTATCCCACTCGAGGATAGTTAGTCGTTTAAGGAACCCATGGATAAGAAATTATAGACCCTGTTAAGAAAGATGTTTCAGCACACTGAATTCGTATTTCAGCCTGCAGCGGCAGTTGCTGCGGTGGCGGGAGTCCCTACCTATTGGTGTGACTCTCTGTGAGAGATGATCAAGGTGGAGACTCCCCTCGATGAGATACAAGAAAGAATTAAGGCCCTGAGGGTAGCTAATTCGTTTATCTGTTATGTAAATATGCAGATCATTTACTTGAATGCCAAGACATCAGGCTTTCCTGCTCTGGCCCAAGGGCCCGGTGGTTGAAGTTGTAGTCTGCTGACATGACGTCCAAATCTAGATTACTTTCCCTTCCATTTAAGGGAAAGGTTCTTTTCGGTCCAGTCCTGGACTCTATCATATCCACGGGCACGGGGGGCAAGGGTGCCTTTCTCCCGCAGGATAAGAAGAATAAACCTAAGGGATCTCTCCTCTCTAGGAGTAATTGTACCGGTACCTCTAGCAGATAGAGGTCTAGGGTACTATTCAAACCTTTTTGTAGTCCCAAAGAAGGAGGGCACGTTTTGCCCGATTGTAGCTTAAACAAATTTCTGTCAGTCCCATCGTTCAAGATGGAGACGATAAGGTCTATTCTGCCCCCTAGTTCAAGAGGGTCAGTTCGTGACTACAATAGACTTGAAGGATGCTTACATTCATGTGCCAATACACAAAGATCACTTAAAGTTCCTAAGATTTGCTTTTCTGGACAAGCACTTCCAGTTTGTAGCTCTCCCCTTCGGGTCTGGCTACTATTCCAAGAGTCTTTACGAAGGCTCTGGGTGCTTTGCTCGTGGTGGCAAGATCCAGAGGTAATGCAGTAGCACTTTATCTGGACGACATCCTGGTCCAGGCTCCGTCCTGCCGGCTGTCAGATGACCATTCGAGAGTCCTTCTACTTCTTCTTCGATCTCATGGATAGAAGATAAACTCAGGTTCCAGGAAGGCACAGGGCAGGTGGAATCGGGAGGAGTCTCTTTTTCCGATCAACGTCCTGGAACTTCAAGCGATCTTTGACGCTCTGAGGGCATGGCCCCTCCTGGGTTCGTCCCAGTTCATCAGATTCCAGTCGGAAGACATTACCTTGGTGGCTTTCATCAACCATTAGGGGGGGAACGAGAAGCTCCCTTGCCATGAGGAAAGTTTCTCGGATTCTGGTGTGGGCAGAGACCCACAACTGCTCTCTGTCAGCAATCCACACCCCAGGTATGGACAACTGGGAAGCTGATTTTTTCAGCAGACAATCGTTTCATCCGGGGTAATGATCTCTTCACTCCGAAGTGTTTGTGGATATTTGCAACAGATGGGGGCGCTGGAGATAGATCTCATGGTATCCAGACTCAACTTCAAGCTACCCAGATACGGGTCGTGGTCTAGGGATCCCCAGGCAGAACTGATAGATGCCTTAGCAGTGCCTTGGGGATTCAACCTAGTCTACATATTTTCACTGTTACCACTTCTACCTCGAGTAGTGGCCCGCATTAACTATTCTAATTGCTCCGTCGTGGCCGCGGAGGATGTGGTTTGCGGATCTGGTGGGGATGTCTTTGTCTCGTCCATGGAGGTTGCTCTGTCCCAGGAATCTGCTGGTACAGGGCCCCTTTGTGCATCAAAATCTAGATTCTCTGAGGCTGACTGCATGGAGATTGAACACTTAGTCTTAGCCAGGAGAGGTTTTTTTTAGATTGTGATTGATCTCTTATTCAAGCCAGGAAGCCGGTCACCCAACGCATCTATCATAAGGTGTGGAGGACCTACTTACTCTGGTGTGAGACTCGTGGATTTTCCTTCCAATCATCCTTGGGGAGGTCTGGTGTTCTGGGTCCATTCCAGTCGGGACCTCTTGGTGAGTGGATTTTTCGGAGTTAGTGAGTTCCTCCTGCATAGACTGGAAGGTCTTGAATTGGTGGTGTGCGGAGGCCCACTACGGCTCTTATCAGCAATCCATTCTCTGACCGTCTCCTTCCGGAACAGATGTTCCTTACGATCATCCATTTGATCTGTCGATCCAGAGGTTTTCGAATGTGTATCTGAAGAAGGCAGATCGAGTTTCTCAGCTGAGGTCCACAGGATTAGTTCCCGGCCTAGCAAGCTGTACGCTTGTAGTTTGAATCCTGCTTGGGACAAAATTCTGTGGAGCTCTATTTTAACTTTCTTCTTTTCGACCATGTCACTCTGTTTCGAGGATGGCTCGATCCTATCTGGAGTAGGCATCAGTGAGTCTGTGCTCCATTTTTGCCCACGAGTTAGTAGTCACGGTTTGGAGGCTTCCCTGCCATGAGAGTACCCTTGTTGCAGGAATCTACCGAGTCAGGGTCTCTTTGCGTCTTGGGATCTTTTCTCACGGGGCGAATTGCGAGGGGTCACTTAGTCCTAGCCGAGAGAAGAGTTTTTTCCAAAGGGTTTCGGTTCTTTCTTTCAGCTCGTACCTGGTTCCTCATCACCTAATTTAGGTGTGGAGGACTTTCTCTCTTTTTGTTGGGAGGAGCTTGCTCGTCCTGACTCTCTTCTGAATCCTGGAGTATTCTTCTCCCCCCTCTAGAATGAGCTGGTGAAGGGTTTGTCTAGCTAATTCTTGTTTGAATGGGCAGCCAGCATAGATAGCCTGTTAGCTTAGCTGCCTGGCAAGTGGAAGGTTGCAGATTGGATACCAGCTGTAGTTCCTTTCTCTGGTACGTGTTTTCGCAAGCAGTTTTGTCTTTCTGTTTGTGTTCTGGTTCCAGAGGTTTATTGATCTTCCAGGTGTTTAGTTGTGTTTGCTAGGGCACTGCCTGAGGCAGGGCCGGCAACTCAATTCCTTGCTCCCTTTGGGGTTAGATTTGTCCTTCAGGGGTTGCATTGGGTTACCTTTGTACCAGTACAGGAGGAGGTCTTTGAATTCTTATTTCGTCTGTAGATTGTTTTTTCTATGTGTCATAGTTTCTGTGTTGCACTTTGGAATACATTCTTCCTTATTGTGGTCTCCCTTCTAATAAGATTATTTCTGAGTTTTTTTTCTCCTTGTCCAAATGGGAAGAGGTTCTTCCTTTTTTGGGGAATATTACCCTGAGGTTTCTGTCAGACTTTATCAGAATAGACAGTTTTTTTCCTTTGTGCAAGGTTTGGGAGCTGATTGACTTCCTCCTTGTTGGTGGAGGAGTGTTTTTCGCTGGTTCTAGGAGACTGCGGGACACGAGCCTCCTCAGAGGTTTATGGCTCAGTTTGAGTGCAGTGACATCTTTTTGGGTCTCTGACATGAGATCCTATGGTTCTGATTGTTGGGCAGCTGCTTAGTCCTCCTAACATTCTTGTTGTTTTTATTTTTTTGCTTATTTCAAGGGAGCCTTCGGGAGTTAGTTTTTTCTTGCAGGTTGTGGTGCCCTCAGGTTGGGCCACCTCCTTTTTGTACCCTCCCGTTAGCATAGCATAGCTTGGTTTTTTTTTTCCCACAAGTAATTAATGCAGCTGTGGACTCTCCCTGTATTTTTGAAGGAAAACATAAATTATGACTTACCAGATATTTTCCTTTCTTTCGATACAGGGAGAGTCCACAGCTCCCGCCCATGTTCTCCATTGGGCGGCCCTAAATTTAAGTTGTTTTTCTTCTCGCACCTTTTTCACGCTGATATTTCTCCTACTGTTCCTTGTTCCCTCGGCAGAATGACTGGGGATGAGATTAGTGGGTAGGTATTTAAGCCTTTGGCTGGGGTGTCTTTGCCTACTCCTGGTGGCCAGGTTCTGTATTCCCACAAGTAATGAATCCAGCTGTGGGCTCTCCCTGTATCGAAGGAAAGGAAATTATCTGGTAAGTCATAATTTCTGTTTTTGCAGACTGTGGTGCCCTCAGATTAGGGTCCGCCTCTCTTTTGTCCCGACCGTTATCATTCAGAGTCCTCTAGAGCTTGGATATAAGTTTCCCAACAGTAAGGAATGATGCCGTGGACTCTCCTTGTATTAAGAAGGAAAACATAAATTATGCTTACCAGATAATTTAATTTCCTTCTGAATAAGGAGAGTCCCCTAATTTATATTTTTCTTCTGGCACCTTTTATACCCTGATATTTCTCCTACTGTTCCTTGTTCCCTTGGCAGAATGACTGTGGGATAGGGGAAGTGGGAGAAGTATTTAAGCCTTTGGCTGGGGTGTCTTTGCCTCCTCCTGGTAGCCAGGTTCAGTATTTCCCAACAGTAAGGAATGATGCTGTGGACTCTCCTTGTTCAGAAGGAAATGAAATTATCTGGTAAGCATAATTAATGTTTTTAACACATTTCACCTCAAAAAGGAGCAATCAGAGGCTTGAAAGCAGGA